>NW_019641690.1:2678070-2773197 GCF_000599845.2 Trichogramma pretiosum
CCCCCCCCCTTCTTCCATAACTTTTTCAGTTCTTTTTTGAGTCCCCCACCCTCCTGCCCACCATTTATTTTTTCCGTAAAAAAGATCAATGTTTTTCCTATTCTCTTAACCGAATGGCATGATAGCTGCGCTAGCGGCGTGAATGGACTCGAACGATGGCAAAGAGTTACTTTGTTTCTTTGTTCCATTCATCCGGATCCGATAAACTTTTTCTTTATAAAAGTAAAATAAAAAATAGGCAATCTAAATGAGGTTTTCGGTAATAAATACATGCGATCGTAATCAGGATTTTCATGCGTAGAAAAACATGTTGGTTCACTTGCATTCGTATAGAAATGTTCAACATTAGTTGATGCCCAAAAAATGACATTTTAAAATGTTTAAAAGTATATATCCATTAATTGGCTTTTATTTGACGATTTTTTTGTTACAATTACGTTACAAATATCAAGCGCATTTTAACTGATTTAAAAATGACAATTTCAGTGTTTCAAAAATATTAGACCAGTTTTCAATCATTTTAAATATGATAATACACCTCTTTAAGTCTCCACCTCTAGATGGCGACATACACCTTTATCTATAAATCTGCAAGTGGTAAAGTAAATATAATTGTATAAGTCACTGAATGAACCAAAAAAATTAGCAAAGAATTTTCTTAAAATTGCGATCATAATTAATTCCATCTTCCACAGCTAGATGGCTAGTATCTTCACTTGTAAACTTGCAAGTGGCAAAGTGAAAATAATTTTATAAATTCAAAGTATGGTTTTGCCATAAAGCATTATACATTATGCAAAAAAAAATATCCGGCTAAACAGCAGATCTTTCGGTTCGTTGAATTTTTGTCAAGTCCGAGGCCCCCCAACGGAATAAGACGCAGCCGATATAGAGCCGTGAAATATAGATGCGCAAAAATGCGGAAAGAGACTTGGAATAATTCAATTTGTCGCGGCTTTACGAGCTTACACGCGACATTATACAAAATCATATTTGCGCACTGTATACCCGGGGTACGGTTATTGCCGCGCACACATCCACGCGGACAGCACGCAAATTCCCGGCCCTATAATATAATCGTTTAGCTCGTCAATTCATACATACATTATAGGCGAACCATCTCCGCGCGGCTGTGCGGGCCCGAGCTTATATAACTGCAGCCCGTGAAATCCTGCGGCGCTGCAACGCGCACGAGGAGAGACGACTATACGAGAAGAGGGAAAGAGGGAAAGAGGGTAGAGCTAGCTACTGTACGTCAATTCAGGCGTTAACCCATCAAATCCCTTAGTTCCCGCACATTAATGCGTTATATATAGGAAACCGGAGAGAGGATCGCTTTGATTGTCCATGAAAGAGCCGGGCGCTCGCGCGCGCTTCACGTAAGCCCCGGCCTTCGCCTTTTCCGTTATATACCAGCAGCAGCAGCAGCAGCTAGCTCGACGATCGGCTGCCTAGAGCGTATAGGCTAGCGACGTACTTCGGCTCTCGCCCCCTCTTCCCCGCCACCTCCCCCGAATCTCGGCAATTAGTCCGGATATACTAATTACTTTCGATTATCTCGTCGTGCTTAAAGCCCAAGGCCAGCGTCGCGCGAACGAACGGCGCACATCAAAGCCTCGAGTGCAGCGGCACGAGCTTCGTTCGATATTATCTATAATATTGGATGATCGCAGCCCCGAATTCGAGGATATGGATAACGTCTACGTTTGCAGCGGTGAGTTACGTTCGATACGTGTGGATGGGCGCGGCGGCGGCTTCTTATATGGCCTTTACGCCGAACGATTGCCTAGTTATATGTGCACACGATCGGGTAGAACTGCACGGCAATCGGACACTCATCCCTGTGTATATAAACGTCGGGAGCGATGTGTCCTCTGCTGCTCTATGTCTCTGCTGCTGCTGCTGCGTCTACTGCTCCTACACATCGTAGCAGTAGCAGTGGCCCGGGTAATTTCCTCCGACACAATGGCCTATACCGACGGGGGCTACGGGCCTGCATAATGAAGCATCCGGCCGTGCGCCCATATGTGCGCAGCGACGGCGGCGGCGGCGATCGTATTCGATTCTCCGAAGGGCGAAACGGCCCTGCTGCCGCTGCTTGTACGTATCCTAATGTACACACGTACAACCCAGCTAGCTAGCTCGTGTCCCGCTCGTCTGCTGCGATCGTTTCGACGAACGAATTTCAGACGAATGAGGCGTGTAAGAGCTTAATTACCTCGAGGCCCTCTGTATGCAACGAACGCCGCTATTGTACTGGAAATTGAGCGGAATGTAACGCGTTTTAATGAAAAAAAAAGGGAAATAATATTGTATCGCACTTCAGCTTTGACATAAGTATGTGCGCAAGACGAAAACTAAATCGATCGTGCACTCGTTTTACTCGTTAGAGAGGGGAATACTCCGTATTATACATGAATATCTGCCGCGGGTACAGTAGGTACACGATATAACATAACGAGGACATATTGTTTTCCTTTAATCCGAAATCCTTTCAGAGTAATCCTCCTCGCAGCAGCAGCAGCACCAAAAGCTATACATAGCTCTACCACAACTATTTCATCCGCGCGCGCGAGAGCGACTTGCCGCGCGTGTATTGGATTAATACGACTCGAGCTCTTTATACACTATATATGTACGAGTGAGTGAGCGAGCGAGCGATATGGATTCAATATTATAAGCACTATAGATAGAGCGAGAGAGACACGCAGAGGTATTATCACATTGTCGGTGCGGATATGTACGTACACTAAGTCACGATTAATTTGGTAGCGAGGCAGAAAACGTAAATGCAGCGAATTAATTGTTACTTAGTGTACCCGATATACTCTCCGCTAAGCTCGATCGAAGCCTCTCTCTCTCTACCCCACTTTAATTTCTCTGTGTATTATATCTCGTTTGAATGTTATATGCTGTACATGCTATTGATACGTTCCAACTGTGTGTTTATAATGTGTGTGAACTTTAAATTATGTTTCTATACGATATTACTATGGCATTTTAAGAGAGAGAGAGAGAGAGAGAGAGAGAGAGAGAGAGAGAGAGAGAGAGAGAGAGAGGTAGCAGTTAGTGGGGGCGCATAGGGCGATTAGCGTCTGAAGTAAACTATATTCGCACTGACGGACGGACTCTCTGTCTCTCACTGCATCCCTATGTGCATTGCTCGAGTCCTATGTACAGTCAACCACAGTAGTCCCGTACCGTTCCCGTACTCATGCACACACACACACACCATCATTATCAACTGGGGACAACGCCAAGTCCTCGAACATACACTACTATAGGGGATGTGTGTGTGCATTATACGTATTTCGCAGCTCTCTAAAGCTCTCGGCCCGCTAGCTCTCTCTCTCTCTCTCGCGCGCGATGTGATGCGTCCAGGGAGAGATGCGGTGTGGAGCCGGACACTGCTTGACACCTGCATGCTCCAGCGTTATATTATACTTGTGTGTGTTGGTGTTTATGTGTGCGCAGTGACAGCGTAGAGCTTGCACACAAACAGACACACACGTACGCCCCCGACTCTTATAGTACGTCCAAGTGGTAGGGCTCATGCGCCGCGCTGCTCGGTGCATTGTGTCGTTGGCGGTGTATACACTACATACGCGTTTGGAATCTGTATGAAAGATGTCTGGGTATTATGTAATTGGCCGAGATTCAGGAGGAGAGCGAGAGACTTCCGTGATGTATGTGTCTCAACTATTATCATTTCCATATCATTGTTGACATCATTATCGCTACTCGGCTGATATTATCATTATTGCACATCTCTTGCCCGTTATTTAAACGAAATAATCCGTCGAATAAATCAAGCGTCCACGGCCAGCTCTTCGCCCTCCCACTGCATCGGCAGTAGGCAGCTATTGTGCATTTTTAATCAACCGCTCGTGCAAAATTAATGAAACAAAAACGCGTGTGCGGCGCGGAGCGAGCTTCGAGCCTCGGTAATGCGTATGATAAATAATATACGCGTGTATTATATAGTCGTCGCTGCGTTGCGCACGCGTGTGCCCGGCAAAGGGGCAAGAGCGCAAACGTAAAAAATAAATAAGCGGAAGCTGAAATGCGTGTCACCGCTAATTACGAAAGTATGTGTGCGTGTGTGTGCGTACGTGTACGTACACGCAAAGGTCAAAAGAACTTTTTAATCAAATCTCTTTTATAAATGCGACACCACCACCACCACCACTCGTGGCGGCTCTCGCAGTGCTCCAGCCATCGGAAAAAGAAAATGAACGCGCGCAATGCGTGTGTGCGTACGATAAATCCGAGCGGGAGCTTGCAGAGCCCATACGCCGGAAGCTAATTAAAGCGAAATCAGGCGGCAGTGGCGGCGGCCCTTTTTATATCGCGTAAAATCCTTCGTGTATCTATTAGTCTGATTAACATAAGCTATTCATTGCAACGGGCTCGTACAGCATACACACAGACAGACGCTCGCGTCACACGGCTGCTTCGCACACACTTTTATCGCTCTACTACTACCTGGCTAGAGTACAAACTATGTATACATGCTGTACAGAGATAGAGAGAGAGAGAGAGAGAGAGAGAGAGAGAGAGAGAGAGAGAGAGAGAGAGAGGCAGGCATCGATCAGACTGCAGGCGGGCCTTTCGGCATATAATGTGTGTACGCGACTAATTAACGCGGCTAGTCTTCCATGTATACGCGAACATATACGCTGTACAGCGCGGAGAGTAAAGCTCTTTCCGCGATAATTAGCTACACACGCACGCGAAGCTTTTATGCGCCTCTTATCCATCTAAACCCTTCTCGCATCTTCGTCTTCTTCGTCGTCGTTTTTTTCCCCTGCTAAATCATTATTCGCTCGAACGAAGAATTTTTTTTAATTTAGAGCTCGCTACACGAACGCGCGCGCGTGTATATATTATATATCCTTTGCGATAAAAGAAGGGGGGTAAAGAAGGAAGAAAAAAAAAAGGAAAAACTTTTACGACGACTGTTGTTGAAGATTTACTTGCGCGCACGCGGCCCTTGATGCGCTCTGGCACTGCAGCTAGAGAGACGAGTAAGAGAGGCTTATTCATTATGAGCTTCGCTCGCCTGCACTGCATCGTATATCTATATATCGTAAATGTTATATACGCGACGCGTTTTATGGTCTATTTTACGCTCGGGCCTCCTTGCGCTGTTGAGTGCGCGTGTGTGTGTGCATCGCATGCATATAATACGTCGGATCTCAGCGCGCGCCCGACGAAGGATCTCTAAATTTTTTCCATTTTATGTATATAATCTGCGCGCGCTCTCTCTAGCTATGCAGCGGGTTCACGAGGGAAAGGATATTAAACAATTTTCCTTTTGCAGCGAAAAATTTTTTATAAAAAAGATCGCATACCCTCGATATAAATCCATAATAATAACAATTTTAAATTATATAATATTAACGTACGTACCTCCGGCGCGGCGTGCCGAACAAAAGTTGTGGTCTATATTTGCGAACGCGCGCGCGCGCGTGCGAGTATGGCGAAGCTAGTATAACAGTTCTCTACTGCACAGTCGGACACTCATTGGAATGCATATTAATCTAACTATAGTCTGATGGAATGACCATTTGCCACACATACACAAACACATATAATACCATGTATGGGTAGCGTGTATGGACTCGCGAGCGTGCATACACAGTTTTATGAGCTGTGTGTAAGTATGTGTATGGGTGAGTGTGTGTGCAGCACATACAATGGAGAAAGTTTCAAAACTCAATAAATTACATTCGAGGCAACGGCTTGCCTGTCTGTAACTAATTTCGAGCTTTAATAATTTATTATTGCGAACGCCCATATATAGCCTCGTCCGATGAATGGGATGAACATTGAAAATGACTGGCATCTGCCAGATCATCAATAATGGCCGGCTCGGGGGCTAGCGCGCAGTTTAAATAGAGAGAGCGAGAGACTCAAATTACACGCTGTACGAGCCCCGCGCGCGCGTGGGGCATGAATAATCCAAGATTTTGGCAGGGCCAGCTCGCACGAGCATATATCAGCTCCGATCGCAATATAAACTATTATCACTTATATAGAACCTCGCCGGCCGAAAATTGGCAAAGAAGAAGCTCTATACGGCCTTTGGAGAGTAGCAGTGGTACTACTATGGATACATTTTTTTCTTCTCTCTCCCAATAAGTCGTAGCTCTGACACAATCAGTATCGGGTGAAAATTTTTTCATTCGAGGCCATGATATATATTCATGCCTTGGCTATTTTTTCAGCTCGGCTTTTTCTTTGATATAAAGCTGAGCCAGAGAGAGAGAGAGACAGAAAAAAATGAGAGAAAGAGAGATAGAGAGAGATAGAGATAGGTGCGAGTCGCAATAGTCTTTGATCAGTTCGTTCTCAGCTTTGCACAAAATAAGGGAAAAGATGATGAAGTAATCGAACGTTGTACCGTTGATAGAGAGAGAGAGAGAGATAGATTGGGAGAGATCATACTTGGCTAGGGGCTCGTCGAAAAGAGCCTTTTGCCATTGACTACCGTCAAAGGAATGCCATTATTAGGTTTCCAATGCGAGAAAGAACATCGACAAATTTTTTCTTCCTCTCTCTCTCTCTCTCTCTCGCTCGCTCTATCTTTTTTTAGCCCCGCTCGTATGCGTAAAAACGATTTTATTTCGCAGTTATAAGCCAAGAGAGAAAGAAGAGGGAAGCGTCGGTTGTACCAACGTCAAATATATAGTAGGAAAATATTATCTACTTTTTCAAAGCGAGAGAGGGAAAGAGAGAGAGATGGGGCGGGATAAAAAGCAGTGCGCGACAATAATAGGCTGATATGGGATCGCAAAACGTCATATTTGTCGCAGTTATATACCGAAAGTCGATGAAAAAGCAGCAGTAACGTATTATTATACATATATAGCAGCAGCAATCCCCGTCTGTGCGCAGTGAATGATACGTATGAACGCGCGCTCGTATATATACGTATCCTATATACTATATGCGCGTCGGAGCACTGCCGCTGCACACGCACATGAATGGCTAAATTGAATTTCGAGAATTTCGTTGTCGAAATTAAACGGACCCGTTTGCGTGTGAGTGTGTGTGCGTGTAGAGGGTATATAGTTGGCTGCGTGAAGCAGCAATCCATGATGTACATTTGTATGTCACGAGGTCGAGGGTAAATTAGCATGCGCGTTGAAATACCAGAGCGCGCGACGATGCGGGCGTGGGAAACGCAGCAGGAGGGGAAAAAATTTCCTTTTTTTTCCACGTATAATGTGTGAATTGTTGACACGTCCGTTGCGTATAGATGCTCTTTATGTACTCGCGTTGTACGCATGTTTGCGAGCAAGGGGTTGGGCGCGATCAATGGGATAATTAAAAAATTTCATCGAGGCTCTGTTGCAGCACGTAGCACTGCGACGCGCCGTATATAATCCAATTTTTCTTCGTATATAAAAGTTATATCGCGAGTAAGTGCGAGCGAGACGTGGAAATAATTGCTTACCGGGAGAGAGGAAGAGAGAGAAAAGAAGAGTTTCGGGCGGCCGAGGCAACGAATCACTCGCCGTGACACAGGCAATAAACTTCAGGACTCTCTCTCTCTCTCTCTCTGCCGTAGAGGCGAAGGAGCATTTTAAGTAGCGAGGGTCATTATACTGTCAGCCACGAGAACGAGATCGGGAACTTTTTCTTTACGATCGAGCGTGGCGGCGTCGGTGCTGCGCGTAGCTTTAAATATCAAAAGCGTTACTTTAACGTACTTTTTCACGTTGATGAATGTATCAAACGCACTCATACACATGCAAACACACACAGCGTATATGCGCACATTCGAGTATATTATGAAAAAGATCGGTTTTGTTATGGCTAGCAGTATGGAATATAGCGTAGTACGCGCAAATTTTCATAAAAGAAGGACATTCTAAGTGTCTCGCGGCTAGCTGAGTCGAAGAAACGACGTAGATGGAGCGCAATAAATTCATTCGACAAAGAATATCACGGTGCCGAGTGAGAGAGAGATTTACACATATATAAGTAGTAAAGAGCCCTTGTCATCGGCAGCGCACGAACTGGCACAGAGAGTAAGAGAGAAGCCTCCACCGCCGCAACGGCCCCTGCTGCAAAGACTATCGATGAGAAAATACGGTTATCGCTCGGGCAATTGGGTATAAGGAATATGATCTCCGTGGGGCACCGCCGCTACGCTGCTCTGTAAGGGAAAGAAGCGCAAGAACCATTAGAATTGTCTCGCTCGCTCGAGAGACAAATGACGAGCTATGTAAGCTTTTTATGTATTTTTTCCTCCCTTTATTTTACATTCAAATAGGAAGGAGAGAGAGAGAGAGAGAGAGAGAGAAAGAGGAAAATGTTGATCCATGCGAGCTGCTGCTGCAACAATATTTTGTACTATTCGATAACCATATCTGTCCAATAGAGCTTGACAAAATCGACGACACGCAACAAAACGTGTGTATATGTACGCTGCGTGCGGTATTATATCAACTGTACAGTCGACGAGTAGCGCGCTGACAAGTTTTTTTAGAAAAGCTCAAAAGCTCTCTCTCTCTCTCTCTCTCTCTCTCTCTCTCTCTCTTGAAAATTCAAAAGCGTACCGAACGATACACAGACGTATATGTGTACTGTCTGACAGGCATGTATAAGCTGACAGCTGTATAGACTCGTTGTAAGCGTCATACAGCAGCAGCACTCGAATCGCGTTGACACGCGTGTCTATGTTATTCACGTTTACTACATTATGATTTGTTATCGACTGCTCGAGTGAAAATCTTACACGCGTAGTTATGTACGCATTACCGCGATTATAGTACGCGTACGCGCATTGGTATGTATCGACGATTGCTATGCAATCATCGTTTTGTAATCGGAGATTTCGCAGTAACGGTGCAAAAAATTGTCTCTTTTTTTTGCCAGCAAATTGCGTAGGCCGGTGGTCTGTGATTTTATATGTATGCGCGGGACGTGTGCGGCGTTGACGGAAGGCACAGACAGCAGCGCTCGGTGCGATGCGGAATCCTCGCCACCTCGACGCGCGTTAGAGTGGATTATACATGCTCGACGCGTTAAATTGACCCCGGCGCTAAAGTCCACGCGGGAGCGCGCGCGCGAAACTAGACTTTTTTCCTCGCTCGCTTTTTCATACGATATTCCCCAGAGGGAGAAAGAGAAAAAGGGAGTGTGGGTCGAGTTTAATTGTATTTATATCATTTGGGCTATGCTATATATACCGCGCGTTGAAAAGTACGCGTACGTGTACCACCCTTAAATCGATAATCAAACCACTTCTCGTCGAGATAAAAGCTGCAACGACCAAAAAAAAACTATAATCTTCACTGTCTGATTTGAAAAAGACAGAAAAATAACACAAAATAAAGCGTCGAAACAGGACGATTCATCCCATCGTAGCGCGGAGGGCTCGAGAGATAGCAGCATGCCACTGACGTTTCACAGTGGTTTATCCGCAACTGCAGCAGCAGCAGCAACGGCGGTGGTGGCAGCAGCAGCAGCTTTGCGTTTGTATACTGCATGCGCACACAATACGTGCCAATTGATTTCACGAGATATTGAGAAGAGCATGTCAGGCCCTTAACAAACACACACACACAAATGCAGCTGGAGTCTGTTTTGACGAGCAAAGCAGGAGTGGGTGGGTGTGTCGCGTCCGGAAGACTGTGCGATTGTATGCACAGGAGGTGTGCATCTATGTACGTCCTGTGTAATGTAATGTCCTTGCATAACCTAGCCAAGCTTTTAAAAGTCTCGCAATGGTAAACGTTTGATTTGTGTGGCGCACGCTCAAGTTGTAACGCGGTAATATCAGCAATTTCGCTGAATATTTCGATCGTAATTATGATTTATTAAACCTCGTCGCAATTATTAAACGTTGAAAATTTCCATTGCAACGATTGACGCTTTCAGATTGACGGTTTTATCTACGGTGCGCAGGGTATTAAACCATCGATGGGAAAAAAATTTATAGCCCGAAGATTTTTTCAGAACATTGACCCTGGAACGCGGAGGCCCTTACATTTATTTTGGCAGGCTTAATCTCCTTGGGTATTTATACAGTCGTTGCAGGCTGGCTGCAAGCAAGCAAGCAAGCTAGCAAAAAAAAAAAGAAAAAAACGGAAAAAAGGTTCACTGGCTCGCAGCTCGTTCATCGAGGTATAGAGCTTCTCCTGCGCTTTCGCTGCTGCTGCGCGGCCTCTGCCTATGCACGATTCCCCTGCAGTGAAGAGTTAATTGACAATTATTTCCAGCTTGGCTTCCAGTGTGTACGATGGATCGAGCATTTATATAGATAGTTCATTCTCTGGAGGATCGGCAGTAGCAGCAGCAGCAGTGGCAACGGCAGCTGCTGCGCAAGAGTCAAAAAATTAAATTCCAAGCGGCCCAAGCCTCGTGGAATACCAAGTACCAGAAACAAGCTGCTGCTGCTGCTGCTGCTGCTGCTGCTGTATACGGTTGTAGCGGCTCGTCCTACTTTAACCAGCGAACACCGGGAATATCGAGGGAAAGGGGATGGTGTATTTTTCTTCGGATATATCTATAGATCGTGCGCTGCCGCTGTGCTGCACTCGTCATTTGTTTTCTGCATGCCGGGCATTGTTATATGATGGACCCGAGGACTATCTCTCCTCGCGCGCACCGTTACGATGTACGATGTACGATGTACGACGACGACGACGAGGACGTAGAAGAGACGAGCAGCCACGTAGCTGAATTTTGATACGTTGCTGTTGCTCGGACACTGCACTGCACGCACACACACGTGCTTGCACACAACTACTTGATTTAGTATCGCTGCCTGCCCTCGGTATTATATACTACGCAACTGCCCCGAGGATGTATACATTTTTTGCCCCCACCGGATTTATAATCCAAAAATATGTATACGGGAGATTTTTTGTTACGAAAGAGAAGAAAAAGAAGATATTAATTCCTTCGACTGGCATTTTATCGTTGGCAAAATAAAATTGACGGATGTTTCGGCTGAAATATGCAACGGCGATATTGCAACGTTACGACGCACTGATCGACAGTTTTTCTCGAAAAAGTGTATGGGTGCGTGGGATTGAAAATACACTACCGACGAAATAATAACGAATAAATCGAGTTGTGGAACGGTACGTATAAAACGGGTATCTCGCTGTGTGACAATCCTGTGCCGAAGGATAGACGTCTCTTGTCACAGGGTCTGCGGGGTATACGTAAGGACGGCTAGGAAAAAAGGAAGTCTGTCCTTTTTTATTTTTCTACCATATCCCCTTGACTCTGCGGGGCATAAGCTTCTTCCACGGGCTTCGAGCAGCGCCTGCGGTACGCCTTTCATCTCCTCTTTCAATTTTCTCCACTCTCTATTTTCTAGCCTCGTGCTTTCGATCACCTTTAATTTTAATTCAACGTTTAATCGACAGATGTATTTTCTTTTATTTTTTCTTCGGTGGCGGCTGGGAACAAAAGCAAAAAAAGAAGAGCGCAACCGTAAGACAGCGAACATTGCTGCGCGCGTATATGACAAAGAAACACCCATCTCGATCTTTGAAGATTGACACGCGCCACATCGAGTTCATAATTGATAAGCCCGCGTGTCTATTTCGATCTTGTTTCTGTCGATTGTAACACGTTTACAAAGTTTAAATATTCACATAGCGAAATATCAAATGGCTGTTAACCGGAATTGGACGGCTCGAAATTTTGCAGGTCAACGGGCGCGTGTCGGTACACTACACACAACACTATCGAGTATGTGTTCTCGTTTCTCTCTCTATATCGAATGTCTCCGATAAATCCATCGTCTCTCGTCTCTCGTCTATCTGCTCTCTCAATCTCGTGCTCTCTCTGTTTCTCACCAATAAATACGTATACATCATCCGTCGCGGTATGTACTATAGCATGCATGTGAGTATCGGCCTCCATATACGCGCGGCGCATGGCTTGGATCGTCTATCATCGAAATTGAGCGATAAGTTCGCCCTATATACAGCTAAAGTTCTATACATACCTGCACGACGACGATCCTTCGAAACCTCGACATAGCTCTATAATATGCCGGGCGCGCTCGCGCACATAATATAACTTTCTAATTCGATATCGGCGTACATTTTACCCTTTGCTTTTTTTTTTCTACTCAACCTTTTGGAACTCGGCAGCAATGTGTGCAAATATGCATTGAGGATTTTAATTGAGCTTACAGAGGAAAATCGAGTAGGAGGCATGTCTCGCTTTCTATGTGTGTGCATGTGTGCTGCGATAATTGCATAACGCGCTGCACTTACGGAGCTCTTTGTCGCTCGTAAACGTACATTCTATGTATAGATACGCGTGCGCTTCGACACTGAAATTTCGTTACAGACTCTGCACACACACACCCGCACACACGCAAAACTTCACTCGCTGCGCGGCAGGCGAACTGCACTGCATTAAAGCTAGGCGAAGTTTTAAAGCAGTGGCGTGCAGCAACGAAGATGCAGTGATAACTATTGCCTGATACGCGCACGCGTTGTGTAACGTCGTTCTGGTGTGCTGTATAGGCATAGAATCTCTCTCATTCTCTCTCTAACGCACGCCGCTGGAAAACTTCATTCTCACGAGACGTGTATATAATACACGTATATAGATCAATTTCCAACGTGTCTCCAAGCTCGAACGTTAATT
This sequence comes from Trichogramma pretiosum, assembly GCF_000599845.2. Classification (NCBI taxonomy): domain Eukaryota; kingdom Metazoa; phylum Arthropoda; class Insecta; order Hymenoptera; family Trichogrammatidae; genus Trichogramma; species Trichogramma pretiosum. Next base: position 2,690,704 of record NW_019641690.1, read on the forward strand.
GCTTCTTCTTCTCGTTGCTGAACTGCACAGCTGAATTTCGTTTAATTTCAATGGGATATAATGCTTTATATACATCGTACATAATGGTATATAATGCGAAGTCGAACGTATTATGCGCTTATAGGGGGGATGAATAACGCCGGCGCGCGTCACGCGCAGTCGAGTCGTACGCAGTAGCAGTAGTACAATCTCGATATAAGCTCGCGTGCTAGGCAAAATCGAACGTATTGGTATTAGGCTCTGTATATAGAAATACATAACATCTCTGGCATTGCTCTTAGACGTCAACGCATGTCGAGAATTCTCCTATCCTATACATATAAGTACTCGGCTATATACAATACCGGAGTGTATGATTTTGCTATGAGCTGCTGCTGCGACTCGAGACGGCCGCATCGAGTCGCCGAACATTCCCCGCGTATCTTCGTTCGAATATCGCGTATGATCGATCTCTCTCTTTCGCGCGCGCAGCGTGAAATGAACGCGCGTACGAGTATGAGAAATAATTCCAAGAGCTGTTTTGGATTCGACGTCTGCCTTCGCTGGAGCTTGCAAGAGGCATTTTTAAGTTCACACGTCGTAGTCGAGAGAGCTTAATCTAGCAAGTTTACCATGCACACAGACGCATGCGGTGTATACACAATACTGCGAGAAGTTCGAGCAAACTCTTTGTTCGTAAATGTATATTGTACGCGTGAAACTGCACATATGCCACTACGCAACGGCGACACATACAGTAGCAGCAACAGCAGCCCACCCGCGAATTCTCTCGTTTCGACTTTGGGTATAATATTGTGCACCATTTGACGCACACATTCATACATAGAAAACTCGAGTGTAGACGAGGGTGCGCGTTATACGCTGTGCTCTCGACTCGTTAAATTATGTGCTATACGTGTTCGTCGGGACCACATGCACATGCACATACACAAACACACACACACAGACAATCCTCCCAACTTTTCGCGAGAAACGCGATCTCGTATACAATAATACCGTGTAATAGTATTAATTCGATTATGCACATCTCGATACGCGCTGTGAATTTCCGCGGTATGCGTATGCGGCATCCTCTATATATCGCCTGAACTTCCACGTTACTCTAGTAGCTCCTCTTTGGAGCTAGCGCAGGCAGGAGTATATAATAGTCAAGGCTAGGGTTGCAATACCATCCGGGCCAACTATTTACTTCAGTTTATATATAAACGTAGATATATATAACGCTCGCGCGCGCGTATACACGTAGCAACAGTAGTAGCAGCAGCAGCACACCGCGGTGTATATTATCTTTTCTCTGTTTAATTTCTACGCTTGTCGTTCTTTGCATAATTTTAGCCTCCCTTAGAGGTTGGATTATACCCATGCTTCGTCTGGATATACAAGCACAGCTACCTTATACTCTCTTTCCTCCCATTGTCTTCCTTTAGCTCATCTCTTTGTAGGAATATCTCTGCATCTATATATCTCTCTTTGCTTGCGCTATCCTTTTTTATATTTTATATACGTAACAACTAGACGCGCAATAGCTTATATACTAGAGCTACCACAACGTTGCTTTTTTTTTTCTTTAAACTAGCTGCGGCGAGCTATTGTCTTTCCTGGTGTATAAATATAAGATCCAACGATTATTTCGCTGATAAATTTTTTTAAATTACAGCTCGAAACTGTGGGCACAACAATATTATTACATAATTACACCGCGGACAATCTCGTGACTAAGTTCCTGTTCATCTACGACCTCTACCGCATTACGAAATTTACGATGTCACTTGTGGCAAGTATAGAAAGACTAAACTCGCTCACATTAGAGGCACAACATATAAACATGACAACAGTTTGACTTTTCCATTTTACGATTGCGACGTATTACGCAAAACCGAGCTGCACTGCACGAGCTGAAGATCGTTTGCAAAAATTTCCATCGAAAATTCCGTAATTTCAACTCTTCAACTGGGGCGCGTGCGCAATTCGAAAACGTATATAATATAATGATACCAGCGACAAAAGCAGTAGCTCCACTGCCGCACATAACGTATTATACGAGCTCGCGAGCTGACTCCGAACAATTTCTGGCCGAATATAATTATGACGCAGAGCCCTGTACGTACTATACGGCATATACATGTATACACGGTGCTCGCGCGCGCGGACTTATCGCCTCGGAAAATCTCATCTACGAGACGACGACTACTTGGCCGCACGCGTGCGAGCGAGAGAGAGAGAGAGTATAACGAAACGAAAATAAAAGGGTCGCGCGCGGCCCAAGTGTCGTAAATATATCGCGCGCTCGCGCCGACGACCATTATTCGACCTATACAATACGGTGGGCACTGGGGCTGTATACGTGCTCTTTGCCACGTGAGTATAAATTGCCGGAATTAAGACGGCAATTATGGCCTCGCGGTTGTGTCGAGCTGCAGCTCCGAAGAGCGGTGTAGGTGCAGGGGGTGTGTGTGGGCACCGAGGAGGAAAAGGTCGATGCAGCTCGCACACGATTTCTTCGTGTTTCCTTCCCATTCTTTTTTTCTCTTTCTCTCTCTCTCTCTCTCCCTTTTTTCGTTTTTAACTGCTACTCTTTTTACTAGCGCGCGCACGGCTCGAGTCTATCTCATTTAACTCGGCGCGTATATTTAAACGTTAATTTGTATCGCCGGTGGCGAGAAATCATTCAATGCAGAGAGAAGAAAAAAATAGGTCGTGATTTTAATTGCTTTACAAGAATAATTGAGAGAAAGAAGGAAAACGAGGGAGGGAAAACATGGTCGATATAGTGTTCATCGAAAGACAAGCTCCGCAGGACGGGGTCGAGGAGGAGTATAAGATAGTCGCGAATACCCAATTAATTAAGCCAATAAAACCGATGCAGCTACTATACTGGCTTTGCCGTTTGTTAAATTGTCTCCTTTGCTACTACTAAGAACAAAATGCGCTGCAGGAAACGCAATCGTTTATGCATCTGTATAAACTTGCGCGCGCTGTACGAGTAATTGCTCTGACTAATTAAGACTTTGAATGTTTAACGCGATAGTCGCTGGAGCGACGTGTCGGTCTGTAATAATGGGCCATTTCTATTTTCATTTTGTCTTATTATTATTTTCCTTCTTCTTCACTTTTTTATTCATTTCAGTTATACGAAAAAGGCCAAGTTTCACAATATAAAGCTCGTAACGATGGGTAGTAGCGGTAGCAGCAGCAGCAACGGTGGCAGTTATGCGCGAGGCCAGAGGACAAAAGGGGAGGAACAATACATCGTGGCGCGCAGCGTTGCCCATGATACTAATTCGACGTGTTTCGTACTCAAAAAGTTTCGCGAGCGCATCAAAAGGACGTAGCCGCCAACAGCGTCATTTTGAAGGGTGAGAAGGGGCAAGGACCGCTATTCTGTAATCCTGTTACTTAGCCAATGTCGTCGTCGTCGTTGCGTTGTACAACCCAAAGTGTATGTGTGCGCGTGGTGCGGTGCGAGCTTTATAATACTCGGTTCGCGGACACACGGGTGGAGGGCTAATGCGCTTTTTATTACACGCGAGCCCCCGAGAAAGTAGAAGTAGAAGAAGAAGAAGAAGAAGAAAGAAAGCTCGAGTGTACAAGCATATAACATAGCTCGCGTTGCGCGTATAGATATATACCACGCGCACGAGTTTATGCGAAGCTTGATTATGAATTAAATTTCCTCGCGGTGTTGGTGGTGGTGGCGGCGGCAGCGTTGCAACTTTTTTTTTGCTCCTTTTTCTCTCTCACTCTCGCAGGCTGGCACTTATTTAAAAAGTGCGAGTATATCATGTAAATACGAGTCGAGACTATAACGAACACAGTATAGTTGGACACAAAAAGAATCTTTCTCCCGCCTCTTCTCTCTGCCTTCTTCCTTTTTTGTGTGCTACTTACTTCCACTCGCCTCCTCGTACTCCTAAGTCTGGAAGTAAAATTCGAGAATACGCTTGTAATATGTTGCTGTAATTGCATTTCTCGCGCTCTTAATAGTGCGCACGGAAGACTTGACTTTTCTTATATTTTTCGGTGAGTAAAACAGTTTTTATTCAAACAAGAAGAATAAAGAGACTTGATACAAAGGCCAATGGACCAATCATCGCGTGATTGAAAATTCTAAATTGGCGATTTATCGAGGCGAATTATTAACAAATGATTCAAGCGACGAGAACATGTCCTGCGCAAGTTCGGCAACGTCGTAATTCACTCTCCACTCGCAAGCTTACATTATTATTATTACTATTATTATCAACGCCCGGTGTGTACCGAAAGTATATGTATATATTAACACGTTTATGTTATATGTGCAACGTGGCGTGCGCTAGCAAGAACCACCAGAGAGAACGAGAAGGAGAGAGGGAGAATGGCACCTCTCGCAGCTGCGTCAGATGCAGCAGTAAAAAAAAAGAAGAAGAAGAAAAAGAAGAAAAACCGGAGAGAATAGAGAGAGGTCGACGCCTCGGCAATGTTACGCGTTTCTTGCCATCATCATGGCTTTACACTTGGTGTATCCCCAGAGTGGGGTACTCGACGTATTATGTGTGTCTGTATATACACACGCCCGCTTGGGTATATATACGTGTACGTACGCGCATGTGTGTAGGTGCGAATGTGTATAGGTGTGTAGAGGTATGCTTTAACGACATTCCTCTTCTCGGCTATTCGACGACAACGACGACGACGACGACGACGACGACGATGGTGAAGATGACAAAAACCCTACATAACAGAGAAGCGACAGTAGCAGCGGCAACGAGTATATATATAGTTTGTAACGATCAAAAGTTATTGAAGGGATTAAGCTCGCATACCATTTATTGCAAATATTACTTTCGTTTTTAATTTTTTGGGCTGCATTTTCGTTTTATTATTTTTCAGAGAATGTCCCTCTCATTCCGACTATGTAATTTATTCATGCACAATACATCCAAACATTTCTGCGCGCCATAACTTTAACGACGGAGATTTATAAAATATCCTCGAAAATTCTAGGTCCTTGCTACGAGTAATAACAGCTTGTAGCACCGTCTAGATATATATACTTTAAGCACGGCACGCAATATTTGTCGAGGCTGGAAAACACGGAAAATATTTCGCATTTCAAATCTTTCGCCGCGTGTAATGAAAAATCTCGTTCAACGCGGGTAAGAAGGAGGAGGAGGAAGAACGAGGGGGTAATAATTGTATCTTAATCGATGTGAAATTTTAGCGTCGAGCATCTGCTTCTTGTCGTGTTTAATCCCATTCGTAAGTTTCCACACCCGCGCGCTAATCTTTCAAAGAGTTTCAACCTCCCCCCTCCTTAATCGGCACTTGGATAATAAGGACTCATCTCTTGGTCCCTCTTCCTCTCTCTCACTCTTAGTTGCTCAAGATGTTATATAGCTCGAGAAGAGGGATGTTTAGTATCCGGTACGAAGATTTCAAGGCACAGTTTAGTAACTCCATGGTTAGTCCCTGAGAGCTCTCTCGAAATATAGCCCCTTTACTCTATATGCCTTAGCCTCGAGTCGCTCTGCCTTCATCTCTCTCTCTCTCTCTCTCTCTCTCTCTCTCTCCGGCTAGGCTCTTGTGTCTTGACGGTGGCCCCGTAGAAGAGCCCACTCGACTGGTTATATAGCTTACGGCGCATGCAAATATTGACCGCTTCTGAGACTTTTGTGTACATGTGTGTGAGCTGCTGCTGCTCTAAGCTTTTTTGCTGGCTTCGCGGATAATATATTATAATGGCAGTGCTGCTGCTACTACTATGCTGATAACGATCGTTACTATGTAGCATCGGGTTTTTTTTTGCATAGTATACAATGTACGCTCATAACTGCACGACGAAAGGATATTCTCACTTGATTATTAAACGATCCGAAGGTTGAAAATTTGCTATACTTCAAATAGCCAAATGTATGTAATTTTTGGAAAGTGAATCAAAATATCTAACGATAGATCTCAAAATTACTACCTAGCAATAAGGCTTTTATCGTGAAAATCACTGTATAAAACGTCTTTTTCTTCTTTATTATGCGCTCCCGACCAAGCTTCGTCGTTATTTTATAGCCGCATGGACAAAGTTATAAGCGAGAGCCAGCAGAGCACGTGAAAATATAAAAACTCGGCGAAACAATTAAAAGCTGCGCAAAAAATCCCTAGCCATCTATATATAGCAGCAGCGAAAAAAATCAGAAGAAGTAGCTTGTGGAAAAAGTCTGTCTAAAACACGCTTTTACACTCGCGGGGCGAACTGCTGCTGCAAAGAGAGAGGCAACTCTCACAGTTTATCGAAACAGGCCGGCGCCGACGCGCCAAGCGAGATGCTTATTTTCTTTGGCAGCTTTCGCAGTGAGAGAGAGAGAGAATAGAAGAGAAGGAAAAAAGTTGGCCTTTTTAAAATTTCACGAAACAGACACTACTGGCTGGCGCGTGCGAGAGAGAAGGTAATCGAAGCAGATAGTATAAGTCGGAATCTTTCTTACGGTGCACAGCCAGTGGTCAGCGCCTTTTCTTTTTTCATACCAAAGTTGGGCAGCACAGGCGTTTGCTGCTGTTGCAAACGAGAGCTTGCGAGTATGAAAAGAACAAGTTCGACGCTAAAGTTTAAGTCTCGTGAGAGAAGCAACGAGGGTGAGAGAGGGAGAAGAAAAAAAAGAAAGAGAAATAAAAACAGGTGCGAAGAGTTGTATCGGTCGAAGTTTTTGGGAAGAAGAGCTTACGGTGTTAAAGGTATAAGATTGTTTAAGGGAAGGAAGCGAGAGCAGAGAGAGAGAGAGAGAGAGAGAGAGAGAATAAGTTCTTGTACGATTATACTCGACGAAAAGCGCGTGAGCGCTATCGAGAGACAGCAGCTCGTACTATGGAAATGCTTTTTTTCGCGAGACATTCTCACAGACACACGGACAGACGAGACAAGTAGGGGAAGAAAGAGTGAGATGTTTAAACGCATGAATCTCCTTACACACGTCTTCCACGAGTTGCGACAGAGGGAAAGCGTCGAATGTATAAAGCTCGGCCATATAAAGAGAGAAGCTTGCATTGCGACTGTTTGAGATTCACTCGACGTGTTCCATTCGGTGCCGAGTCTCCAGCTCTTTTTGACCTCACCCTTGGCTATATATACGTATACGAATCTCGTTCTCTCCCTCTTCCCTGTGTTTATACACTATCTATGCTCTATCGCGTCGCGCATTCAAGCTTTATATAAACCAAAGACGCGGCATACCTCCGATCGCTGCAGATAAAGCGCTAGAAATTGAAAATCCGATTCGTACACGCGGTGTGATATGTATACTCCGCTAATGGATGAGTTATTCTGGATCATGTGTTCACATAAAGACGTTTCTCCTTTTATTACAATTTGTAATCCTGGAAATATTTTTATCGAACGAATATAACCGAGGTGATGCTCGATGATCCAATCACTCACCTCGCTCGACGCTCGTACACATTAACTACTTATACATATATATCAAGTTACGCGTCTTAATTCGAGCTAAAAGCATCGGCGGCAGCAGCAGAGTAACACGTACGTACGTACGTACGTATCAGGCTCAGCTGCTTGGGCGTATAAATACAGTCAATGGCTTAAAGGCAATTGTCTAAAGCCCGAGCATTGACATTATATAGACCACGAGAGCGCGTTCCTGTGGCTACTGCGTGTATATACGAGCGGGGCGCTGGGTGTCTGCATGCACGTATACATGCGAGAACAAGCTCTCTCTCTCTCTCTCTCTATACGTACACAGGATATAGCAGCCTCGCGCTGCGCGTAATACTCACACGCACGCGGATAGAAGCCGACTATATAATCAATTATCTCGCTCCGCTGTGCGCAAAGTACGAACTTAACTCGGAGCTGCAGCCTAGGTATATTATATATATGGGTCAAAATAATACTTTTTTACAAAACCGTGCGCACGTATGTCACCGATCTTGACGCGCTTTTGGTATGTTATAGTACATGGTAAAAAGGTCCCAAAAAAAAATTTTTAGACCCCCTCCCCCCTCCTACCCCCCACTTCCGGTATAAACGTCCATTTTCGATCTATATTTTTTCTGAGGACATGAAGCAAGTAAAAAATCTGAAAAAATTCATAAAAATACTTTTCCACAATCCAAACAACCTTGAATTTTTTCAGATTTTTTGAGTGCTTCAGGCCTTCAGATAAAATCATTGAAAATTTCAAAAATCGAGATACGGCGGTATGAGCCGATGTAGTACTCGGAAATTTTTTCAGTTATTTTTCGCATTAAAAAACATAACCTCAATTTTTTTCAGATTTTTTCAGATTACCTAACGCACCTTTTGAAGCCAAAAACCGATTTTTTTGACGAAAATAATTTTTTTAGGACAGTACGGAGCCTCGAAAAATCTGAAAAAAATTTTTTCTTGTTTTTTTCATCAAAATACGTAATCTCAAATTTTTTCAGATTTTTTAATTGAAGGCGATAGCTTCTAGGGCCGAAAAATGCTATTTTTAACAAAAAATGGTTCCTAGAACCCGATGGTTCCGGTGAAAAAATTTGAAAATATTTTTTTTGAATTCCTTGTCAAATTTTAATAAATTTTGACCGTTTCAAAAGTTCGATTGAAGCTTCCTAGCTCATTTTAGAGCAGGACAAAGATTAGTGCAAAATATCTGAAGACGTTTCTGAAGACATTAAGGAATGATAAAACTCGTTTGATGCTCTAAAATGAGCTAGGAAGCTTCAATCGAACTTTTGAAACGGTCAAAATTTATTAAAATTTGACAAGGAATTCAAAAAAAATATTTTCAAATTTTTTCACCGGAACCATCGGGTTCTAGGAACCATTTTTTGTTAAAAATAGCATTTTTCGGCCCTAGAAGCTATCGCCTTCAATTAAAAAATCTGAAAAAATTTGAGATTACGTATTTTGATGAAAAAAACAAGAAAAAATTTTTTTCAGATTTTTCGAGGCTCCGTACTGTCCTAAAAAAATTATTTTCGTCAAAAAAATCGGTTTTTGGCTTCAAAAGGTGCGTTAGGTAATCTGAAAAAATCTGAAAAAAATTGAGGTTATGTTTTTTAATGCGAAAAATAACTGAAAAAATTTCCGAGTACTACATCGGCTCATACCGCCGTATCTCGATTTTTGAAATTTTCAATAATTTTTTCTGAAGGCCTGAAGCACTCAAAAAATCTGAAAAAATTCAAGGTTGTTTGGATTGTGGAAAAGTATTTTTATGAATTTTTTCAGATTTTTTACTTGCTTCATGTCCTCAGAAAAAATATAGATCGAAAATGGACGTTTATACCGGAAGTGGGGGGTAGGAGGGGGGAGGGGGTCTAAAAATTTTTTTTTGGGACCTTTTTACCATGTACTATAACATACCAAAAGCGCGTCAAGATCGGTGACATACGTGCGCACGGTTTTGTAAAAAAGTATTATTTTGACCCATATGTGTGCTGCTGCTGCTGCTGCTACGTGGTATATCGAGAGACGTGCGTACGTATATGTACGGCACTTGAGCCGAAAATTATGTACATCGAAATGAGAGCCTCCCACACATTGCAAACTAAACCCGCTAAACAAAATCAATGACGATTTCATTTTCCACCGTTCTATTTGTACGGTATTTACATCGAGCGTACTTTAACGGGGGATTCGCACGCAGCATCGTATGCACTTTGAAAAAGATTGGCGCCCTTTACCTACTGCACCCTGGCCGGTCATGCATACGTACATACACGCGTGTGCATGGTATATTGATTTTCTTCCTAAATACACGCAGTACGTGTGTGCGCGCGGCTCGATGAATCGAAAACCGCAGCTGAGTTATGTATGCTGCATGCGAGTGGTACGTACTGTACGTATATGCAAGCGTGAGCTCGGGCGCAGGAATCGCTAATGACTAATGTATAATGACGCTTTAACGCGAGATCAAGTGAGCTCGCGCAGCACAGCGTAGCGTATAGCGCACGCTTAACATCATCATCGTTGGGCTTGGCGGAGATCAAAGAGCCCGCCGTTCGTGCCCTGTGAAACGTTTGTATGTGTGTGTGTGTGTGTGTGCGCGCGCTAGCGTATGCATGCGGACCTTAGCTTTGCGAAACGATTTTTCACATCTCTCTCTCTCTCGCTCTATATATATGGGGAAATACTCATTCGATATTCTCATGAGTTAATTATAATTATGAGCCTTGCGCAAAAGCTCATAGTGCAGCAGCAGCAGCAGCGGTAGAAGCTCTTTCTCACGGGCAAAAGAGCTCACGTTGGGTATAGAGAGGCGAGATGCGCACCTCGGCGCACGGTAATTAAGCGCATGCTTTCTCAAGGTGAGTCTCTCTCTCTCACTCACTAGCTCTTTTGCTTTGAATTAAGGGAACGCTACTGCTGCTACTGGTGATGCTGTTGTTGCTACGGCTGCTGCTGCTGCTGCTGTTGCTACTACTGGCGCTATGCTCGTCATAATTGAATTTTCCTAGCGCTTTGAGAGCTAAATTATCACAGAGACAGATGTAGTATAGAGAGAGAGATAGAGAGAGAGATAGAGAGAGAGAGATGGTTTGCTCCGCAGCTAGCGCACCGAGATAGCGTACATCGTGCATTTACGCAAAGCATTTTCTTTTGAAATTGCTAGGCAGGCTGTAAGGCTCCTGCTAGCCCACACGTGTGTTTCGAGCCCAAATGTATTCCAGTATCCTGACAGCAAGGTTGTGGTAATTTTTGTAACTGAGAGCAGTTTTTGTTTAACGCACGCGCTGATATTCTCTTTCGGTAATATTTCGCGAAAATCGATTCACCAGACAGAGTGCAACGAATTTATATAGAAGCCATCCGATATTATTTTAATAATGAATCGATGCTCGACGAAGCACACATATACGGCCGCTTTTATACGTATATAATGTATTATATTGGTCGTGCTGAAGCAGAGAGAAGGAGAGAGAAGCGCACATTTGCCGTAAACGGTTTAAAGCTTGATGTATAAAATCATCAATTAATAATCCCGAGCAATTACATTTCCAAACCATGGCCGAATCAATGGAAAATCAATACGAATGTCCGTGTTTAAAATGTAGTATAAAGTCGGGTAGGAAATTGATTTTTATCCCGTGGCGCTCAACCGTCGATTGAAGGGAGATAGAAAACTATCCGCTGCACGCCGCATGAAAAGCCTCGCGCTTACTACCAAGGGACGAAAGGCTTTTATCATAAAGCGTCTCTCGAGCAATTTTCACAAAAATTGTTCAGGCAGTAGTGTATATATAGGTAGCCTCCGGATCGCGCGCGCGCGACGTTCGCTTTGTCGTAAAATAGTTCGTAATTGCGAAATGCTGCTGCGACGCTGTTGGTGGTGTATGTAACCTGGGATAAGGCCGAGAATGGCCTTCGGGTCTTGATGGCTGACCTGATTTTTCTGTGGGACACCTTTCAGTGCTGTATTATATACCCAATGGGTGTCTGTGTGTGTGTGTGTGTGTGTGTGTGTGTGTGTGTGTGTGTGTGTGTGTGTGTGTGTGTGTGTGTGTACGTCCGAGTTCTCCGTAACGTTGCAGCAGCACACTCAGGCCAATAAAACAGCCCGAGGCGTTCGGCACTTACGCGTAGCCCTGCTGCTCTATTTCACCTCCGTCCCTGTATACTTTTTTTTTCTCGCTCGCTCGCTGGTATGTAGCTTTTCTCGTAGCCGCAGGTGACGAATTCGCAAGCTCTTCGTGTACGCGAGAGAAGATTCGTTCAATGACGACAATGTCGAAGTACTACTACGTCGAGCGCGCATTGGTTTCCCAGAGACAGAGCAAGCGAAAGCGAGAGAAACAGAGAATATAAGTGAAATGTATTGTGCCACTGCTGCACAACACTGCGGGTATGTATGCCCGTGCAGACTAAAAGGGGTTACGAGGTTATAGTTGTTGCGTTGTCGCGAGTTTAGACCAAAAAATGTCCATGTTTTTGTAATTTTTTACTCTTTTCGTTGCTGCTGTACAAGCAAATGGCAAAAGTTTTCGATGGATATGTACATGTGCATAATTTGTCGTTTCCAATTGATTAACGATACGTTGTATGCACTCGCGCGCTCGACTTACCTGCAGCGGTCGTCGCGACGTCACGAGTGCTCGCTGCGCGTCGCTTTGGTTGCAGTTATTTTTCTCTCTTTCTCTGTTTCTGCAGTGTATGCGTCCGACGGACCGAATAAAATCCGCGCGTTCACATATGTGTTTGAGCTTTCAACGTTTTATTTTTCGATTCAAATTGTCGGTATGGAAGAAACAAAGTTGCCACGCGTGAACATGTGTGTCTGTGCGCGCGTTCCCGAGACGAGGGCAATTATTAATATTTTTCACTCTTTTTCGCTCTCTTGCCTCTCATTTGTAATAAAGTTATACGTAGAAAAACTCGCAAGTGAATGATATTCATTTTGTTGAGAACTTTGTTATATTTAATAAAGTCTTCCATGGTAGATGTATGCTCAAAATTGAATGACCAGTTTTTGGCAAACAAAAAAGTTTCTTAAACTTAGAAAGGTCATTAAAATTGGGCATTCCCAGACTTAACGAATACAATTTCAATAATTATTTTTTCTTTTCTACATTTGAAATGTGAAAGGTTAATTTACGGGAAATATGTCACACCGACATTTGTATAATCATACCATGTGCATTCAAATTATTATACTTTTAGGTTGACTTTACCACTTGCAGATTTACAGATGAAGGTACTCGCAGCATCTAGTGGTGAAAGCTTAAAGTAGGAATATTGTATTTAAAATGGTTGAAAACTAGTCTAAATTTTTCGAAACATTAAAATTTTCATTTTCAAGTCATTTCAAATGCGCTTGATATTAGTGACATTATTGTAACAAAAAAAATCCAATTAATACAATCCACATCCAAAAAAAAGCCTATTAATAATAATGAATTTTTAAAAAAATGTACATTGTTGTCATTATTTATTCATTGGGCTATTACTGATGTCGAGCAATTCTACCAGAGATTTTTTAATTGTGTCCGATTGTGGCGAAAACACGTTACAATTGAAATCGCGCAAAGTAAATGTCGTCGCATATCGGCAACATCGTTTTCTAATTTACAGGGGAGGTTCGCCCAAATTGCCAATGGGTCGGTGGGGTGGTATAGTTTGCTGCTTCCATCGAGATATATAGCGTACTTCTCTCTCGGAGTCGACACGCAGCTCTCCTGCTGTTTCGTACATTTATCGGGGAAAGAGCGGCGCGGCGAGAGGAGGAGCTGTTTGGAGGATCAGAGCCAACACATCTCGTGTCTCATTCCCGGCTGCACGTCTGCTTCGCTTTCTCTCTCTCTCTCTCTCTCTCTCTCCAGGGACTATGTGTAGTGACCAAGCCCATCAAGGACTACACTTGACAATAGGAAAGTTCACTCATTGTGGGTATACACCGTTGGCTGTCGCTGTTGCTGCTGTTGTCGCCTGCCTCTACGTCGGAAACTAAGCTCCAGTGCTCGAATGTGTGTGTGTGTCTCTCTCTCTCTCTCTCGTTGCATTGTGACCCCTTGGCGTACATATACATAATACCCCGAGCAGCACCAGCTGATAATGTCAATAATCGCGTAATTTGATGGAAATGTTTATTAACTTTGAGTAATTATTGCTGTAAGCTGCAGTCCCCAGCGCCATTCAAAAAGGCATTAAATTAGCTACCGATTCCATACGCGCGTTTAATCGTACAATAATAAACGTCTCTTTGGGGGACGGGATATTAACGCGCAACTTCGCCTTGTTTCCGAATTGAGCCGTATCAATCGCGCGGGGTGCGGCCGCAAGAACCATAGTGCGGCTCGAGTCTAGGAATGTCTCGGATGCGCCTCATAAAGTTTTATTCGCATAATTCTTCCTCGGGCACCGGAAATCTCAGCTGGCTCGGGCGCGCGCGTTTATTTACTGGAAAATTAGCAGCGTACGCGTACCCGAGCAGATTAGAAGAAGCTGCTGCTGCTCTTATATATACTTTGTCGGAGCTAAGATTCGCGCCCGTTCTTTATCTTTGCCTTGCTGCAGCTCTCGAAAAATATACGCCCGCCATTATCTCTCTCTCTCCTCTCTCTTTGCGCGCTCGGGACGATACTTTTTCTCTTCTTTAATGCCTAGGTATAGCCCTACCGAGTTGGAACTATAATATATATGCGATTAGTATAGTGCAGTACAAGTAGAAAAAGTCAAAGAGTCGGCGTAATTTGTAACGTTAAATGAGAGTGCATCGAGAGAGGGGGAGAGGGAGAGAGAGGCTGGAATGCAGCACTATGGCAGAGAGCTACACGGAGTGAGAAAATAAGGCTTCTACGGAGTAACACACACACACACAGTGCAGTAGCGCACGTCGCGGATAAATTCATCCACATGAGTGGGCCATTTTAATAAAGTCTACTTACTTACAGACGCGCGTTTTTAGCCTGAGAGCGCGCCAGCCAGCCAACCATAGATCGACCGAGTGGATTTTCGTTGAAAATCGTGTATATAATATAATGCAGACGTACAAACGTATATATACGGATGAGACGTGTAAGTGCACGTATAAATGCGTGTCTGTGAGCGTGTGAGTGTAAGGCTGCGTTGCATTAAATGGATATTAATGAGATACGAGAGTACTTGTACGGGGTTTATTTGATATTCAGTGAAATTGTACGTCGGTGCGTACTTTGGCCCGTTCTTAATATGGTTTCATTAATCATGCGAAAGGGCTGCTGATGCTACCGATGCTGTTGCTGTTGCGCCGCAGCCAGCAGAAAGTCAGCCGGGATATGGGATGAAAATTCGCAAAATAATTCCAGCATCGATTGCAGCCAATCAATGCACGCTGCTTACACTTATACGCGCGATGCGTAATAAATTCGTTTGATTCGCGGACGACCTTTGTGCGCGTATTCTGTGCGTGTATAGGTGTGCTTCGCACACACCAGCTTCGCTTATGTGCGAAGGTAGTCTCGAGCCGATAAAGACAATGGTGCAAAAAAGAGAGAAGAAATATAGTATCCGCGCGAACGCTGATGATGCACCCGAAGCACTCGCACACGGAAAAAATAAAATAAAATAAAAAGAAATAACGCGCAGGCAAGCTGTTTCGATTCTTACCGATTTGACGTGTCACCTGGGGAAATCAGGCTAGAGTGCGAGTAGAACTCGGCTGGCTGGCTGGCTGGCTAAATGAAAATAACCAGGCACAGACTGGCTGTGTGCGACGACGACGAAAAAAAAAAGAAAAGCGAGAAAAGCATAACGTAGCGCACACGCATTCGAGCAAACGAGATTTCTAAAGCGCTTACAATGTTTCCCTTATTATTGGTACATACTACTGCCTTGCAGCAGCACCAGTGGTGTGCAGTACTAGTGTGAGTGTGTGCGCGCTTCACCACATCGTTTTTCCATTTTCGCTCGTGCGCGCGCGCGCGTATTATTATGCTGCGTAATATGCACGAATGACGAGAAAAAGAAAAAAAGAAAGGACGTAAAACGAGGGGGAGAATAATTTCGAGTAAGATAGCCCTAATTGATAAGCGAATTACCCGGGCGATTAAATGTTTACGATTTTTTCGGGGAAAAATATTTAGAGCTTTTATGACGTTTCACGAGCTTGGCTCGAAACTGCCACAGTGGATTTTTTCTCTCTCTCTCGTTCTCTTCATCACTCGCGCGTTCCACATGTCAAGTAACAACGACGACGACTAAAAAAAAATCGAACGAAAATCACTCGAAACAATTTCCGCGAAAAATACGACAATTCAGCAGCAGCAGAGAGAGAGAACTCGCATCGTTCGTCCATTGTGCGTCGTCGTTGTTGCCAGGCGCACGCTTGGGCTATAAAACTCAACAACTCTGTACTCGGAAAATAAAGAATCAGAGCGCTGCAGCTCTAATGACTGGCGACAGGGGGCGGGCAGGAAGAGGATCGATGCAAAATAAAGCAACGCAAGATGCTATGACTGGCAAATATTTGCCCGAGTATGGCCCACGCCAAACGTGCCCGTGGCTTTATTTCATTGATTTTCATTAAAATATTTAATTAACGCGTCCGCATAGTCACCCCCTTTAACCGTCGTATAGGCTTTATTATTATTATTACTATTACTATCATTATTATACATCGTATGGCGAAAATCTAACGATGATTCGAGAGTCAACAACGCTTAAAACCGCGGAACGTACACGTGCGCGGGAGGTCGGTTACGGCTATTACGTCCGAAATACGACTGTGCATCGTTGACGTATAAATATATTTGTGTGTATACGTATCGAGAGGGAGAACCTTTTGAATATTTGTTCGTTATATATTCAAATGTCTTTCATAGGCGAGCGTGCATATACATAACCGAGGGATCCACGATGCGGAGCGTCTGTATACCGAAGTCAATAGAATTTTCTATTGGGTGGGTGCGCGTGTTTGCCTCCCTCGTCTAAAATCGCTCATTTACCAACGCTTCGGCATTACAAAACCTCCGATTGACCACCGATTGTTTGACGACTGCGTGCGCGCGCACGTACGCATGTCTAATCGCAGATTTCGTTGAATACTGAAATTTCATAACTGTTGTGGTAGAAATGCTCAACATTAATAGAGGCCTATTGCACAAAAAATGACTATTCGAACGGGTTTAAAATACATAACCATTAATTGACTTGTTTATGGCAATTTTCAGCTAGAATAATGTTGAAAACGTTAATGGATTGAAAATGGTAAATTTCTGTTTCAAAAAATTAAGACCAGTTTTCGAACACTTGAACTACCTTTAATCTCCACCACTAGATGGCGAGTACCATAATCTGTAAAAATACAAGCGGCAAAGTCAAAATAAGTATATAAGAATGCAACCGAACACTTATCTTAAACATGGTCCGACGAAAATTTCTGTCACTCATTCGAATTTTTCATAAAAGACAACTTAGTTTCAAGCTATAATTTTTCTGATTCTGTTGGATTCACCGAGTTACAAATTTTTTTTCAAAAGTGGACCATTCTACTTTACGTACTCGAAAACAAAGAACTGCTGCTGTGGTTCATATTCAAATGCTGTCTGGATTGTTCGAGAAAACGACTTGAATCGCTCGAGATGTTTCACAGATAACCGAGTGTGGCGCATAGGTACAACCCCGCGATTAAATTGCCTTGAGACGCTGTGTTGCATCGAGACCTAAATTTGTTACCGTGCGCGAGGTTACACGTGCAATAGTACGGCAAGAATGTAATTAATTTTCATCTACCATTGTATGACAGTTTCGTTCGGGAACTTCGATCCTAGCCATTAACTTGTCAAATAATAATTATTAAAAGCACGTTTTCAAACAGATTAAATATACATAGCTTCAGTCAGACGTGTTTCAATTTGCGCAAAACCCAGAGATAGAGATAATACGCTTGGCGTGTAATGCACAATTACATTAATGGTTAAAAATAGTTTGCGCGTGGCTCGCGATATTCGCATCCTGCTGCTTCTACTGCTCGCCTCCCGGCAACGAAAATAAAAAAACATCAACAACTAAGCAGAAAATTTTGCGCATTCAAACAATCCATTAAATGCGATATAAGCCAGCGAGCGCGCACACACGCGAAGAGAAAATCTTTTTGCCAACATTTCGGTGTTTTTTTTTTTTGTATTTATTTATTTTGCGTTCATTTCGTTTATTTTCGAGGCATGGTCAGAGCAGCGTGCTAATGCATAATCTCTCTCTCTCTCTCTCTGTCCAGCAGCAGAAGCGGTGGCGGCGGCTTTGTGTCGTGTAATATGGGTGTAAGATAAAAGAAGCAGTTCGTACGTAGGAATGCAAAAATGTAAAAAAAATAACGATGACGACGAAGACGACGCATCGCTTGATACACACTCGCGCGTAAAAAAACGCCACGCTGATGGTCAAGATCTCGCTCGCTCTGACTTTTCACCGCTATTCCGGTATTTTTCGACCCCTCGCACAATGCCGCATGGATTTACGCGTACCCAAATTAAAATGCGATTTCATTTGATATGCGAAAAGCGTGTTGTACGGTGGCGAGGCATTTTTTATTTTTTTATTCTACTTGCATTATTTCAAGTATATCGGGCTTGATTTTCTTTCATTCGCGGGCACCGCATCAACGCCCAACGTGGTATGCATTTTCCGCACGCCACGAGCGTTTGTTTTTATTTTTCATATCTTCTCTAGTTATCGCTCGAGTAGCGATTACACATTTTTTGTTTGGCTCTCCCATAGGTTGTCGTATCCCCACCCACGAATCGAACGAATTAAGTTAATACGAGTGCCGTAAACTTTTATTTTAAATAAAAAAAAAAAGGAAGAAGAAATTTTTCCTGGTTTTCGCTCGATCGCCAAAGGCTCGTGCATACACATCTCCCCCCTTCCCTCGTTACTTCGTCTTAAGCATAAAGCTCGTAAAATCGTAAAAGAGAAATCCTCGAAGAATATACACCCTCCTTCTTGAGCTCGTCAAAGAGAGCTCCTAGGCAATATACTGAATAATTCTTGTGTGTGTGCGCAGACGAGTGTGGGAGTATCTCCTCCTGATTTCCTCGGGATACAGAGTAAAGCGGGATACACTCCTCCGACCGGCAGTGCATCAGGCAAATTGAAATCGACGAACCACGGCATAATTCGCTTTCGGTGTGTCCCTCTTTCTCCTTCCCTTTGGTTTTCTCTAATCAGCTGGATTGACAAGAGGAGCTAGCTAGGCGACTGGCAGCGAGCTGATACCCGCACGTCTTCGATCGTAAAAAAAAGACACCGACGGTAGCGAAAAAAAAACCCAGACGCGGATGGGCGAAACGTGTTACGTGCTATTTTTTCCCTTAATTTTATTCTTTTGCAAGGCTAAGCATCGTAAAAAATTTGAAGGCACTTCGTAATTATGCTAATGAAGTATCAAATATTGATGAAAATCAATAAAGCATGAAGGCGACGCTATATATATAAACGAGATTCATCCTGGATATTGGATTAGTCGGAAGCAAAGTTAATCAGGTATATAGTCCAAACTCAATAAGATATATGAAACTATGAATACACACACGAGTACACACAGTAATAAGATTCTCAACTCAAATATCTTTATCTTTTTAATCGTGTTTACTCGAGCATTTGAATTGTTTCCATTAATCACAGATAGACGAATTATCATATAATTATTATGTACAGGTTAATATAGGTCGACGGCTAACGATCAATTCTTCAGATACAGAACAAAAAGTTAAGCTACAGAGGCTTATTCACACAGTACAAATTACGTAATATAATTGCAGAAAAAGAAGAGAATGAAAATGTTAGATGGTTAATTAAAGTAAGAACACTCACCATTATTACTACTTGGGTAATTAAGTTCCTTACCTGTAACAGAAAATCAAGAGGTTAAACAAATGCGTCAATTATATCTTCTATACTCGCATGCACAATAATCAAACGTTGGGTGAGGGGGGGGGGGGGGGGNGGGGGGGGGGGGGGGGGGGGGGGGGGGCTCAAACGCATCGCACAGATATTAGCAAGACATAACCCATATACAGTATATACACATGCTCTGCCTATATATTCGCGTATACATCTATGTATACGTATACGTATGTAGGGAAGAGCATATTCATATATATCATTAGTGGCAAGTGAATCATTTGAGTACTCGCAACTCCGCTTGCTTACAACGATTTCGGATATCAGACACGAGTGTGTACTCGAAGAGCGAGCGAGAGAGAGGACAAGGTTTCAAACCTTCCTCTCGTACACACACGTACGCTCCCAGCTATATACGCAGCACAAGATTAATTACTCTGAGTTTCGTGTATCAAGCTATGCTTGCTCTATTGACGATACATACATACACGTATACATCGCGAGGGTATATTTTTTACTTGTCTTTCACCCTTTCTCTCTCTCTCTCTCTCTCGTCGAAATATGCAAAGGGTATATTTATATACTCGATTCACGCGCACATACTCTTGCGAAATAAGAGGCGCAGTGTAACGTTGAAAATTCCCCAGCGCATATAAAGAGGAATTAAAAAACAAAATGAAAAGACGTAAATGAATAAACAGACGAGCGGCGGCGGTGACTCGGCGTGAGGATATAACGCGAGCTGTCGCGCGTGAGAGAGAGAGAGAGAGTAGCGAAATGAAGGAAAACGCGCGGGAGTGTAATTTTCGCTAGCTGTTGCGTAAACAACGACTATACATGCGCAAGTGAGAGAGAGAGAGAGAGAGAGAGAGAATGCACCAGGCCGGTTACAAACAAGAATGTTTTTCATTCTAGTGTTATTGCCGTTGGTGTATATTTTGTTCTTTCTGCCTGTGCGACACTGGGAAAACATCCGAGCTGCAGCCCGATGCGCGCGCGTGTGCAAGTGTGTGTGTGTGTATGTGAGGGCATGCGGACCTTTATTTGTCGATGTATATATTGCTACTACTTTTGAATGAAAAAACATTTTTATCCTCTTGGCTGCTTGCGAGCAGCAACCCCCCAAAGCCCTCGAAAATTATGCGATATCGCGAAAACATTTCAAATTTTTGAGGCGAGCCTTTACATATTGGGTATCGAAGCCCGAGCGATGCAGTTTGACTCCACTCCTCTTTTCCTTAGTACCCGAGAAGAAAAAATGAATGACATGAATAGGTAAGTAAATAAATCAATAACAAAATTTCAAGAAAACTTATATGCAGTGGAAATGAAATAATTCGAAGTTGTGGGGACTGCAATTAAATCGAATTATGTAACGACCATGTAACTCGATTTATTTTCAAATTACTTGCTACTAATACATTTAATATTTCCTATGATTTATTACCCCTTTTTTAAAATGATAACGTTTTTCAAAATTCTTTATTTTATTATCACTAAAATTCAACTTTGCTATTTCTTAATTTCGCCATGTTATTTGCATGGGGAATATCCATTGAGAAATAGTATTTTTTGTAACAAGTGTGTGCAGCAATTAACAAGCTAGACAAGTAGACGGTAGTGATCTAGATCTCTTATTTCTAGAACCTTGCTTTTTTTCTTGTGATTTTTGACAATTGAGACATCCGCCATCTAGCAGTAACTTAGGTACTATTTACTGTTTTGCTCAACAAGGATACGGAATTTATTCTTATTAAATAGTATTAAATTTGAAGAAAATATCTCATAATTCGAAAATTACAAATAAAAGGTTTGATTGTACGACATTTTCTTCGAATCAGGTGACTTTTTTAAATATTGATTCAATCGGGACTCGAATTATGCAATATTCAAATTATATAATTTCGAATTATATCATTTCCACCGTATATGTATCTGTGGACTTAAATATAGTGCCGTAACAGTACTAGATACAACAGAGAGCACGAGACCATGTAAACATAAGAACATTGTAAGCCTTGAAAGCCGACCTGTAAAAAAGAATAGCGCGCACAGGGTGCGGTATGGAGGAGCTGCAAGGGGTGCCGGGTACACCTTACAGTATAAGCTGTTTACCAAAGCCAATGCCGTACACATTTCACTGATACGGGTACCGAACCACCCCCTCGAGCTCACCTGCGCTCACACAGACACACGTAACGTACACACAAGTTGCCGTCACCTGCGTATACGTAAAAGCAGCGAGTATAAGTTATATTAGCTGTATGGAGTGGATATTAGAGTCAAATACACACGTACACGCGGCTGCATATACACAGACAAAATTTCTCGCCCACCCACGCTCGTATCCTTTTTTTCTTAGATGGCAAATAGTGCAGCAGCGTGGATGTATATGCACACGCAAATAAATACTACGTACTTTGTGCGCTCGTGACGCAAACATATTACCCGCCCCCGCTGTTGGTACTAGTGAAAGTACTCGTGCGCGCGAGTTCTTTTTTTGCGCTCGTAAAATATATGTATAGAAGAAGAGCTTCCGTGTGTGTATGTGTGTGTGTGTGTGTGTGTGTGTGTGTGTGTGTATAGGCACGACATAGGCTGTTGCTGCACCGATATATATTATAATATACATGCGCGTAACGCCGTATTTTCCTTTCCGTATATTATATATTATATATTGCATATCGGAGAAAAATTCGATCGATAATTGACGGGGACGAGGTGAACAATTTTCCAACTCGATGTATCGTAAGTATATGTAAGCCCTTCTTTCGTATTTATAAGTCGACACGTATGTGCGATTGTGTGTGAGTACTCAGCGCAGAGAAAAAGAATATAGCTCTTCTTCTCGCGAACTTGGTTCATTTCGTCACTCTCAATTTTTCCTTTTTTTTTATGTCGACCTCTTGCATTTCTCTCTTCGCCCACAACCCGTCCAAGAGATCTGCTCGGACCGATTCTTTTCCAGGGACGGCGAATGGATCGCGGGGCGCGCGTGAAAGGACGTAGATTTTTACTAGAGCTCGCTCTCGCGTCGCATATATAGTAGGATAGTGCGAGTTCGCACGTGTGTGTGTATATGTGCGCGCATTCACTCCGCAGGGACATCGAGAAGTGCAGTGAACGATTTATAGCCTGGAATATGCGTCGGCTGTACGACTCGCGGCGCTACCTCAAATCTTCCCTTCGCATACTCGCAAATATACGTATATAACGTAGTGTACGCCAAAGGGAAAAAAATGAATTCAAGATTTTTCTCTCGCTCGTTGAATAGGAGTACCTTTGCATACACACACACACATGCATGCATACACACGTGGAGGCAAAAGCTTCTTTGCAAGAGCCACCATCGCGTGCATTTCTCTCTTTCTCGCACACTTTTCTCGTGGTGCTATAAACTGCGCTGCTGCAAGCTCGCTCTCATATCCTGTGGCTGAACTTCCTATATATGTATACACCTCTCGAGTAGTTCTTCCGGATTGTTCCCATTACTCTGTTGTGCGCATGTGTGTGTGAGTGCGTACGCGAGATAGCGGGCGAAAGTACAATTTCTGGTTGACGTGTATGTATGTATATAATACACGCGTCCCCGCAAGTGGGTAAGCGGGTGGACTCGTGAGATGCAAATTGATGTTGAATCATTGATTCTCTTTTGGTTTACCGTGCGTGTACGTATATCGACATCTATATATTGGAACAAAGACTTCGAGCAAAGATTTACGACGAAATTGTTAGAGTCGACAATTTATAAATCAAAATTCTCGTCGATAGGTTATTTAATTAACTAATATAACTCGCTTCTTAGATGTTTCAACCTTCTTTTTCTCTTGCTTCCTCTCCACCCTTCTCTAAATTTGAAGCAGCCGTAGATGCAGCAGCAGCAGCTGGATTAGTACTTTGGAGCTTGTATCATTCTTCGCGTGTAACTGCAGGTGCAAGCAAAGCTTCTACTACCACTGCTGCAACGGCTGCTACTGCGCCACGATGTTACTATGAAACCTCAAAGATCAAAGTCGAATGCTTCCGTACTCTACGTATACGTATATAATACAGGTGAATGCATAAAGGCTTCTTCAGCGAGAGAGAGAGAGAGAGGCGGGTTTCTGTGCGCCGCGCTCTCTATCCGCGAGCGCAAGCTCATTCTTTTCTCTCTCTTTCTCTCTCTCTCTCTCTCTCTCACTCAAGACTCGCCCGCACATACAAGCATAAAGTAGATGCACAAAATACACGTGTGTGCGCCCGTGTTTGTGCCGGCTCAAAAGAAGGAGAATAAGAAGAAGCGGGATCCTCTATATGCTAGCAAAAGCAAGCGCGTGGGCGCGTATATTCAATAATTAGAAAATATAGAGAGACAGCGAAATGATTCACGTGATTTTATTGTTTTTCGCTTTCAAAGCGGGGGACTTGCGTAGGCAAAATAAAGAAAAAAAATACAAACACACGTGGAGAAGAGATAAAGAGAGAACAGTTACTGATTTCGCTTTATATCGTGTGTACTTTTATATTTTTCCAAACAAACGCGGGTTTATATACGGTACAGAGAAAGAGGGAGAAAGAGAGAGAGAGAGAGACTTTGGGTTTCGTTTGTCCTACTTTCACCATCATCCCGTTGCTGCACGGTACGCTATTCAGTTGCAACTCCGTACATACATACGTATACCCAGCAGTTCGCGCACAAATACACAGGGATTTCGTACTAAATGGGGTAAAGGCTTCGGATAACAGAGAATTCATCAAGTCGTGTCGAGTCTCGAGCCATTTCTTTTTTTCTTTATTTTTTTCTTTATTTTTTGCTTCTTTTTTTTTACATCCTACTGCCTCATTGTAAACAAGCTCGGCTCTTTTACACACGTACATCTCTATACATCATTATACATTTTACGTTAAGCCAGCATCGACGACAGCAGCAACAGCAGTAGTATAGCGCAACGAGGTAAATTGCATCGATACACGTGCGCGCATATATATACACGGGCGCGTATTACTCTCGTCACCCTCGTCGTCTCTCGAGCCAGCAGCAGCACCAGGAGAGGAAATTTCTCTTATCGCGAATATTTCTTTCGCTCGGCTCACTCCTTTTTTCTCTACCCCGCCTCTATATACGGTGTGCGAACACTACTGTGCGCGCGCGGGCTAAGTTACGGAGCCATGATTGCGATACTCAGCCTAACACACCCTACTTTCCTCTTTTCCCTCTCTCTCTCCCTCTGTCGCTCTCTTTTTTTCTTGCTTTTTACAATCGTCGCGCGTCGCGCGCGTGTCTGTATTTGTCTCACTTCGTTTCTCTCTCGTCCCCCGATGTATATAGCCGCCGCGGCTATATCCGTATCTCAACGTCTCTCTGAGCTGCTGCTCTTGTTTTGTACATATATCTCTTTCTCTCTGTAGTATACGTGTGGGTGTATACCAATCCTCCCGCTGCTGCCGAAAAAACGAAGAGGAGAGAAAGGGACTCGTAAACGGAGTGATAGGGGGATGCTGAACAAATCTAAGATAGAAAGTACGAGCAAGCGAGAGGGAGAGAATGAAATGAGGCTGTGAAATCCATTCGAATGGTAGCTACATTTATCGAATCTTCCATCGTCGTGTGTATTCCCTCACACACACACACACACACACACACACATACAATATCTAGCGCTAGTGCTCGTTCTTGTTTCCAGTGAGACTGAGGCGGCAAATTGCATTGGCATCCCATTAAGAAAAGCTAGACCTTTTCTACCTAACTCTCTTTCTCTCTTTTTCTTTCTTTCTCTTTCCTCGCTGAAGATACTGCAGCAGTCTAGTGTAGCAGCCTCTCGAAAGAGGGAGAGAGAGTATATATCGTCATCGTTCCTATTTGCGGAGGTCGGGGCTTCACACCAAATGTGCTTTAGAAATAACAAACCTTAACGCCCTGAAAGGGATTAAGAATTAATTCTTCTTTTTTCTTCCATCAAAATTTCACAGTGACAAATCTTTTCATTGTAAACAATTTTTTTATAATTTTTTTGTGTAAAAGCAATATCGGTGAGAATGCTGTATCTTAAAATAAAAAATATTTTGCACACGTACTTGATAAACCTTCATTAAACTACATCAGCTGTCGAAGAGTTTGTGTTATTAGGTATATTTTTTTTATCTGAGAGTAGATTTTAAATTGGCAGGATATTAAAATATTCGATCCCTGTTTTTCGTACAAGAAATCAATACCAACTGATACAGGATATTCTTTTCTCTGCTGCTGCTGCTGCTGCTGCTGCTGTTTGAGAGCTATTGGATATCTAATTATGTTATTTTATTGATAATAAATTGGGCTTCGCCGAAGTGCAGCATTCAGTCAAGCCAGAGACGTATTTTTCGTTTGTTGCAAAGTACAGCAGAACTGACGTAGTGTATACCCAGGCCAGATAAACGCGATTAATACAAAAGTTTGTCGGCCTATTGTGTATATTTTTCAGTCTTGCATACGCTCTTTATGCACTGCGAGCCTAACAATAGCCTTGACGTATTCACTGTATTACTGTCTCCCGTTCTTTCTCTCTGTGTGCCTTTTTTTGGTTCCTCTTCGCGAGTGCGCACGCACACATTATGCGCATACACAGGAGAAAAGTAAATCATTAAAAATGTCAAATCTTTGTACCCCAACTATATATTCCCTCGTTTTAGAACCACGTGCATGGAAAAAAAGTTCCGCACGGCTCGCGCGCGCGTTAGGCTCCTTAGCTTTTGAGTCAAAGCAGCCTTTAGAAGAAAAGAAGAAAAAAAAGGAACTCAAAGTATACATATATAATCCTGAGCTTCTCTCTCCGCATATAGCCAAAGGTAGCTTCTACACACTCGCGCGCACACGCGGCCGGCTGGTAAGCGGCGAATAAACGCTCGCGCGACGACGAAAAAGTCCATTGTTCTGCAACTAGAGAGAGAAAAAGAGAGAGAAACGGGCAGGATTTCTCCTCCGACTTTCTCTTTCTGTGCCACTAGCGAGTGGTGGCGTTTTTCGACGACCACATAAAGAGTACTGTACGTGTGTGTGTGTATGTGTGATTGTGAGTGTCTATACATGTGCATGAGCTCGAGCTACTACGTGGTCTTAGTTGCTGCTGTTTGTAGTCGAGTGAAAGGGAAGAGGGAGAGAGAAGAGAGAGATTTAAGTGTCAGTGAGCTTGTGGAGTGGTCTGTGCTCGCCGTCGCCGTTGCTGCTGCTACTGCCATCAGCTCCGGCGCTAATTAGATGAGACGGCGGCTACGACGACGGTGACTCGGGCTCGAGGAATGCGGTAACGCGCGCCACAGCCCCTACATTGTGTATACGTAAATCATGTATCAAAAGGGTGTTTGGGCTTAGTCAGCAAAGTACGTAAAAAAAGGTATACACAATAAATAAATAAATAATTTTTTTTTTCAGTTTTCCGTCAAAGATAAAAACTAAACAATCAATGGAAAATAAAATGGGATTGGCCTCGAATGGACGAAAATTATTCATTTTTCTTTCAAGAATGTTATTATTGAATGATCGTTTATGAACTATAAAATTCGTGCATAATACAATTTGAGCACAGTTTTAATAGTTGTTTACAATTTTATACATTTAAAATATAAAACGTTGATGAAATTATATTAATCACAATCGTTTTTTCCATGCTTTGATTTATAAAGCTATATGTACTTCACCACTTGCAGATTTGCAAATGAAGCGATACTCGCCATCTAGTGGTCGAAGCTTGAAGTAGCATTATCGTATATAAATTGCAACAAAACTGGTTTAAATTTTTGAAAGAGTTAAAATATCATTTTTAGGTCCTTTAAAATGCACTTAATTTTTGTAATATAATTGTAACATGAAATTTGTTAAAAATAAGCCAATAAATGATAAGGTATCTTAAAACATTTTAAATAGTCATTTTTTTAAGAGGCCATTATTATAGTTGAGCATTTTTACTACGACTATTTAACTCAATAAATCAGAAAAATGTAGTAGCGTTCATGAGAGGATCTTTCTTTTTATAAAGAAAAAAAAATTAATTCATTTTAATTTATTTTCAGGAAAACAGCGTTTGAAATACATGTGCAAGCCTAAAATGTAAATCAAGATTGAGACGAGACGAAGATCGATAATTTACTTTTGCGGGCATCATGAGTATATACCACACCGTACTGCGCACGATAAATTCAAAGTAAACCCGTAACGCGCTAGTTTTTTTAACCCTCTTCGAAAGATGTCAGAAAAAGGGCAAAATAGTCGAGCGTAGAAGCTTCTAATAAAAACGCATCTGTCGGCTGCTGCTGCGATGGCGCCGAAGAGGTTGCAACACAGAGGCACGGAGAGGAGGGATGAGCAATAACATTATTAGAGACTCGTCCGCGCAATAAGATGAAAAATCAAATAATGGACGCGGAGAGAAATATTGGTGTATCGATCGTGTGATTTTAAAATGAGCCAATATCATTGAGTCGATTGGACTGCGCTTCTCGACGGGCTGCTTATGCTGCTGCTGCCGCCACTTCTTGTCTTGTATCTGTATAAAATATGCAACGGTGCGCGCTCACGGCTTGCGCGAAGCTTCGAGACGATATTATGCAGTTAATCAGAATTTAATATCCAAAGGTAAACGTCAGAAAGTTAAAAGATGAGAGTAAACAATGATAGCGTACAATTTAAGAGAGAAGAAGAGCAAATATAAGTTTTTTCCTATACAACTGCAAGCGATTCCTGAATACGATTATATTTTCAGAGATGTAAGCGTGTAAAATATGTAAGTCTTGACGTTTATTGTTCGTGAATAATTAACGCAACTCCGCTGTTTTTTCATGCAAATGTAATTCGACGTTTATTTTTACGCCTGAAATGTTTATCAAATATCAGCCGACGTTGAAAGATCGTTTGGATTAAGCTCCCGAACTTGTATGGCCTGTCTAGAGTTTTTTGTTCCTCGCTCTCTCACTCGTGCGCGCGGTATTAAATATATAGCCATTCAGACACTCGAGCAAGCATAAATACAGGCTTTGGACGTGTATTTTCTTTTCTGTTTTTCTTTTTTCTACTTTCCCCCTCGACTGTACTTCTCACGCCAGTGGCTGAGTTGAAAAATCCTACGACGACGTGCACGAAGTAATATATAGAAAAAACATATAAACGGAGCGCGCGACGTGCGCGGATTCTCTAGGGGGAGAAGGATAAAAGTGCGCTAAAATGAGACGAGATAATCATGCGTAAAGACTTTATACGGTTGATAAAAAAAAGAAAAGAAAGTCGTGAGCGGACACAAGCGATAATTTTACGTACATACAGAGTTTAATTGCCAAGAGTAATAATGGTTTTTTTGAATTAGCGAATTTTTTGATACGGGGAAGAAAAAGAAGGGGGTAACGTATAATAATGAAGATAAAAGGCACAAAAGCAATTAAAACTTATAATTTTGAGGTCAAACGAACGGATAACATAAAAGATACACGGAATAAAAGAACAAAACGCACGATAAGCTCGCGTACAGGGTGCACAAACACAGTACCGCGCGTATGTGTACCTACGTACGTGTACACACACACACACACACACACACACACACACACACACACACACATGCGTCGCTAAAAACGGCTATGGGCTTCCTCTCTTTTTCTCCTTTTCTTTTACATCGTTTCATATATATACGTATATACATACAGCGGCCGGCGATGATTAAAAAACAAGGTTTTATCGCGAGCGCGCGCTCCGGCTTCTAAGTGACGTGTATCGTGCGCCTGCGATTCGCGACGTTGCATTTCTTTTTTCACTTAGCGTACCGAGTCGTATATACCCCCCGCGCGCGCGGCCGCGCGTATGTGTATATATAATAGTATAATACAAAATAAGCGTGTTTAATGTTAGTCTCTAAAACGAGAGCGCGCGCACGCCCGCACGTATATGTACGCGAAAAAATATGGCAGTAATTAGGTAAATTAATCAGATGTACGTTGTGTGCGCCACAGGCGAGCGCGCGAGCACGTATAGCAGTACGATACACGTTATATTACTTATGCGATATACTCGATTTTTTTTCAATTTAACCTCGCTCACGCGGGATATGTATTTTTTGTCGTCGCGTATGTACGATACATATAACTCGAGCGCTCGATGAGTTTTTCCCTGAATCGTTTTTGATGCCGAGCGCGGTTGTATTCATGCCCACCGCGCGCGCGACAATTGCGTTCGTTTCTCACTTGCGAGTATTAGAGAGATCCGTAAGTGATTTCCATCGTATTATGCCGCGCTTGTATTACACATTGTACCCAGAGGGCTGATGGCACGCGATAATGAAGAAGTATTATAACGGTTGTGTGCTACGTGCGAGTGTGTGAGCGCGTTTGTGTACGTGTACGCTTGTAATGCTACTGCCGCTCTCGTGTTTCTTTTTGCCATGCGCGCAAAATTACTGGCTCGATTTCACGACGATTAAATGAAAAGCTCAATCGTGTAGCTCTGCCGTACGTGCAAGCGCGCGTACGACTGTAATTTTTTCTCTTTACCTTTTATTTCGCGTTTTCATAAAAAAGCAATGATCGGCTAGCTCTCTCGGGGGCTTCAGCGTATTGATTTCTGATAAAAAAATATAAATTGCGCTGCACTTGTTTTTTAAGCGTACGACGTTTCGCGTATGCGTATACATACAAAGAATAAAATGTGCGTGTCGCTTTTGCGTGACCCTTTCGCAGTCACGGGTATATTTTTTTGGTAAAAGAAGTGGAGGAGTACACGGTACACGAAAAAATATGAAGAATTTCAAAATTCGCGCAAAAAAATAAAATCGTGATTATATTCCCTACGAGCGTGATTGAATACGAAAAAAGGGCTGTACACTATGGTTCGATGGATTTATTCAACCTACATAGGTACGTGCAGTTCACGTCTTGGTTTCATCCGAAGTGCGTATACAGAGAGACCAGAACTGCGCTGCAGTCACGAAATTTTCCGAAAGCACGGACTTGCTCTCTTTCTCTCTCTCGCATGTACGTTTTCTATATACACCCGATAAAAGCACGTCTGCGATATACATGTTATACGTACATCGAAAAAAGTCCACGTATATAAAGGCTCGAAACGCTCAGAATTTCTCTCACTCGGTCATTTGGCTTGTACGCGGCGATCAGGCAGCACAGTATCAGTGGTACGAGTCAGGAAACGGTCGGACCCTGCGCGCGACGCCCGCGTCCATATGTGTACGCGAGCTCTATATTATTTTCTTTTTATATCGAGCCTCTCTGGCTTTCTGACCCCCGACGCGTGTATAAATGCAAATTTTGCAGTAGTCGACTCACGCTCGATGGATAATATTATCGTTTCGAGAGGAAGTAGAAATCACGCGCGCGCGCGCGTGCGCGTAGAGCGAAAAGTTTTTTAAATAATTACAGGTTTCTGAGAATGGAAGTGAGCGCAAAACTGGCAATTGACTCAAGGGCTCTTTCGGCTGAAGGTACATGTTATATACGTTTGATGAGGAGGAGAGAGAAAGAGAGAGAGAGCTTGGGCTGCGGCTATTAATAGGAAAAGTTTGCTTTTATCTTTTAAACGGCCGACAACAGTACTAATTTCCAACTTCTCTCTGTGTGCGGTACGCGTTTTACAACGACTGCTTCGCGATGGACGATTCCGGGTGTAAAACGTAGAATGTAAATCTCGATTTTTACCAAGCATGTGTGGAGCTTATTTAGTTTGATACCTTCGCGTCTTTTATTATATTACCAGCCATTACTCGTGACTGTGTGATCACTAGATTCACTCGTAGAAAAATTTCAACTCTTATATTAGTAATCAAGTTCGATTTATCGACTCGTCGCATCAGCTCGATGAAGAGTCGCTGAATTTAACTCGTAAAATTTATAGGAGCTCTTTTTATATGCTTTTATATAAAAGAGAGAGCTGACTTGATTTTCGGAAATTCGTTTCTCGATAATGTACGAAAATTACGTGATCGTTGATTCGAGCCCCCGCCCGTCTTTCCAGTGGAATTCGTTCGTTATTGCAAAGTTAATTAACGCAATGGAAATCATCGAGGAGGCAAGAACGAGAACAAAAAAGAAATTTAGTCAACTCCACTGCTCTGTAAACTGCTCGTCTTATATATTGACAAACAAATCTATTTTCGCGTATACGTAGACACATTTCTGCTCATCAAACTTACGAGCCCGTAACAAGATATGCGCGCTGACACAAAAAAAAAAGAGACGACGAAGGAACGAGAGGGAGAGAAAAGACTACAGCGCAAATTACTACACGTTCATCAAAACGAAGCTCGAGTCGTGGCAAATTTCAATCTCGGCTTTTAATTTTCAAGCAGCGGCAGAACGACAGGCAGAGCTGCAGCAACAGCAGCACCACCACCCAGAAGAGCGCCAGCAGCAGCACCACCAGCAGTAGCAGTGGCATGCAGCACAGTGGCAAGAGAGAGAAAGAGCTAGAGAAGCTAAGACCTTAACGGTCGGTTAAACTTAACTGTCGGATCAAAAGTGTCATGCTCCGATGCACAGAAGCAAAAGGAAGGTAGCAGCGGCAGCAGCTACTCAGAGTCATCCCTCTTTACCAAGCAACGCGATTATAAGCGACGTTTTTACGCCTACGACTTTAAAATGACTCGAAAAAGGCTCGTTTTAACCGTTTACTTAATACTTTTGATTTTGTACCTCCTGTACATCATTTACTGCTTTTTTTTCTTGCTCTCTTTTGCCCTTTCTCCATCTCTTCTCGTTTCTTTGTATACGCGGGTATACTGAAGACGGAAAAAAGTTCACGCGGTAAGAGCATATAAACGCGTGCGCGCGCGCGCGACCAAGTTTTTTTTCCTCGCCGCGAGAGAATATCACAACACGATTGATCGGAAGTAATGGCGGTGGCGGCTGCTGCTGCACGAGCGCGGGTGGCGCGTAGTACGCTACGCTCTGAGTGCGCCGTAAAGGTCCTCTCGAGCATGTGATACGGTTGCTGATTTTACGACGATGTGCACTTGAAAAATTTTTAGTGAACTTCTAGGATTGTTATTGTAATCCACGAATGCCTTCTTTTTTTACGGTTATTGCGTGTTAAAAAAAAAAAAGAGAGAAGAAAGAAAATAGAAGAAAGAAGGAAAATTCGCGAGAGAGACGAACGAGCGCGAGGAAGTGAGTAAATATTTTTACGATGTATGTGTGTATACGCGCGTGCGGGGAAAAAAGCTTCACGAGCTCACGAAGCATATGCAATATACTTATGTACGTAATGCACATATGTACTTCGCGCAGCGAGAGATGTAACGTCGGGAACATATTCGACGAAACGATATTATAAATAATCAAGTCGTTTTGCGCCGCGGCTGCGGGCTGGTAACATTTTTCAAAGGGCTTTCCACGGGCGCGCGCGCGAACACTTACATATATAGCGTTTATCGCAAAAGAGAATTTAATTTCGCGAAAAGAAAAGAAATATTACTCGCTCCGAGCGACATTAACCTTTTGTCCAGCTCAGCGGGGTTCTCGGGTCCACCTGCGGCTTCTTTCTCTGCAGTGCCCGCGCTCGGTGCAGCTGTAGTGTACGTCGAGTCGACATCCTGTTTTTGTCTGGTAGCAGTAGCAACAGCAGCAGCAGCAGCTGAGCGATGCTTTTTATATACATACATAGGCGCGTATGTGTGTACGAATGTACGCATTAGTGTGTGTGTAATAAAAAATACAAGCTAAAGCTGAAAATACCGACAGTTCGCGAGTTTATATTTCCTAGCTGAAGTCACTTTTTGCAGAGTTAAATTCTTTGATTTTTCTTCCTGCTCTTATTTCATGTATCGATCGAAATTGCCACCTTCCCCCGAGCTAATCCCCGGCAACCGCTCTGAAAATTGAAATATAATTATAAAGTAAGATAAAATCAAAGTCTAGAAAAGAAACGAGTTGTAGCCGGTATATATTGTAGAAAGCGAGTAGCCTAGTAGTGCACCACCGGGTTCGTCCTACAGCGCAGTAGCAGCAGAAGCATGAGAAGCAGCAGAGCTGCGAAGCAACGAATCCACTTCGCAGATGAACTTTTTGAGGCTTCGAGCCCCGCAGGCTCTGCTGCTGCTGTTGCTGCTGCTGCTCGGGCTCGTTCGCTCGGCAAAGCTTGTGGCTTTGCCCTACTGTGTTTCGTGTCTCTTTTTGCGCTCCCTCCCCTACCTCTTTTCCACCCCGCCCTCTGCACGGCCTTGTGTATAAGTATATATGTATGCTACAAGGGCAAAATATATCCCTTGTGGCAGTATATACTCGCACCATAGTTTTCCTCTTTTCTCCCTCTCTCCCTCTCTCTCTCCTGCTTTTCGCCATTTTTTTTTCTCTTTCAGCCCGCAGCTTGGTTCTAGCTACAGTCTAGATATAGAAAGAGAAAAGGAGGGGCGAGGGAGCGAGGATCCAGCAACGAGCATCAGATTTTCGCAAGAAATCCCAGAGTCTGCACAACCGAACGCGAACGCACAAAAGATTCGGATCGATGTATATATAACGTTGGCAAAGTCTCTATAAGCCTAATTACAAGGCTCGAAAATTAAAATATGCCGTAATTTTTTTAATCTCACCCCCCGAGTCTTTACTCGGGAGAGAAGATAGAGAGACGTAGAAGAGTAGAAGAAGAAGACAAAGTCGCTACAGTGAAGTACAATTTTCCAGTCAGAGACTTAAGTAAGTTACGAGCAAGAGTCGAGCGCACCCAACACCGTCGAAAGGCAGAGAGAAAGTAGAGATAGAGAGAGAGGAGCTGCTCGGCTGCAGAGAGCAATATACTACTTGTAACACTCAATACGTTCCACTTAGAAAGGCTTTAGCTTGCGTCGACCACCCACCGCTGCGTAAAGTTCTTTCTTGTCTCGGAGCGAAAAGAGAGCCGAGGGCTGTTTCTGCTGCTTTTGCTTCTATGTAGCATCTGCCCTACGCTGATGCTGTTGTTGCTGCTGATGCGGCCGTTGCCTTATTGAAATTACCCTAGAAATTTTACACGATAATTAAATAGGTCTACCATGCGTTTACCAGTGCGTAATAATTTTGTCATCGACTGAAGTGCCACCACCCCCTATCGTTATTGTTGCTGTTGGTGGTCGTGTAATCAGCGAGAGGCGCCGCGAGAGAATGAAGGATATCGCGATTATTCGCCCAGCGTTAAATCATCATTCATACCGATTTCGAGAGAAGAGTTATTACTTTCAATAAAAGGAACACAATATTGCCTTTTTGCACGATGTGTGTGGAATCGTGTGTGTAGCGCCGCGCATTGCGGCGGCGCGCGCGATGCTTAATGGATCGGGTGCGAGAAAAAAGCACCGAGTAAAAAAAAACGAAAAAACAAAATAATACATCGTGTTCATACTCTCGCACACCTAAAGGCCGAAGCGTGAGAGCGGCTATGGGTACGTACGTGTATATAAATTTTAACCACGCGGAGCGTTGTATACGTATACAGAGTGAGAACGAGAAGGGGAGAGAGGGAAAAGTATAAATCAGCTTTTGTGAAAGTTGATTCTTTTTTGCATGCACACATTTTCATCAACGTTGCGTCACGAGGCGCATTGGTTGACGTTTTTTTTTGCAGAGATTTTTCATGTAGCGTGTGTACGGACGATATCGTATATATATGTGTGGCTCTCGCGTTCGGCTGTGCATTATGCATATAATGCACGTGTACGTAATAAAAATATATAGAGGTGTATTTACATTTTACGCGCGCGAATAAGATGCCGAAAGTCGATAAGATTTTTTTGCGCAGATCGACCGTATCAAAAATAATAAAAACTTTTGGCTCGCTTAGGTATGCGACATGTATGTATAGCGTAAGAGCTGCGATAGCAATAAAATGTTTTCTGAAACGCAATGAATTAAGGTAATTACTCTTAAACGGTGTAATATTAATTTTCACGATATGTAGCGGCAGAAGCGCAGCAGTATAGCAGAAGCGCCGGGAGAAGCATATATAGAATTGAATGGATTTTAACGGAATTGAAAATTTCCATTTAAAACATTGCCTCTCGGATATATAATACGCGATATACACATAACATTGAGGTATTTTTAAAAATAATACTTGAATGCAATTAATTCTATGCACGCGCGAGGAATGGAAACTAAAAAGAGCGAAGAAAGTAGGAAATAATTTAATTTAATTCGATATCAACACTTAATATAAGAATCTATTTTTGCGTTTATTTTTGCGATTGGAAATTCTTAGCAACGAAAATATATTTGACCCCGTTAATCTTTTTATGCGATCACTCACAGAAATAGTTTTCATTTGTTCTCTACAATAAAATTAATCGCCATTACGATGACGTTATTTAAAAAAAATTTCAATTTCATTGAACGACGGGCAAAAATGTTTCTTGCTCGGTTTGGGAGATATCGAATCGTTTTTCGCGTCTAAATTCGGATGCTAGCTTCAAAATGGCAAAGCTTGAAAAAATAATCCATGCGTTCTTGTCCCTGTACGAGTTGAATGAACAATCACGAAAGCCAATGAACACTGGAGCGAACCGAACCCGAGTTAAAGGAGCGTGTGGCCCGCGTAGTCTCGCATTAATCGCCGCTAGCAGCAGTAGCAGCCTCTCTTTCTCTGTGTGTACGCCGAGCATTTGAAACGAAAAGCTCGATGTGCTACTTGTACGGTATACACGAGCTTGCAAGCTCCATTCATTCGATTCGCGCTTTCTCCTTTCTCTCTTCTGCGTGGAAAGAGTGAGAGAGAAATGGTGTATAGCTGTCCCATGCCTGATTGCCAGTAGTGAATGCATTGCGTGCACACTGCTCTATTCCCGTATACTGTATAATCTTGCTCTGCTGCTGTGCAGAGTATTTTTACCGCTTTGCGATGGTTCGGCTTCACTCTCTCTTTGCATACTTTCGAGAATTCGTTTGTGCACTCGATGGTGCGAGCTGAATTTGTTTCTTATACGCGCATCCGTTCATCGGTGTATATCGGTTACACACAACTCGTGCTGCAAAGGATATCTCGTCGAGCTCGACGTAAAAATACGAGTACGAGTAAATAGGATTAGAAATGAGCACGGATTCTTCGGCGTCGTGGCTCTCCCCCGACGTATATATAACGCGGGGCAACTACACGAGTTTTACACGTATAATGCAAGTTTAAGAGATGGGAGAAAGAGTCGTGGTTGGCACACACTCCCACACAAACAAAAAGAACTTAACACTTTCTAATTTTTTTTTCCTCTCTTTTTCTCGGCAGTCTTTACCTGGCAACGACGTCGTAGTCGTAGTCGTAGTCGTCGTCGTCGTCGTCGTCGTCGTCGGCAGTGGCGGCATCGTCGTCGTCTCATCTCGTCTAGGTGAAAACTTAATTAAGATCTTCGCCATTTGTCTTTGTCGTCGTCGTTTAATTACTTCAGGAGCTGTACACATCCACACACTCACGTACACGTATATATAGCAAGAGGAGCGCGCCTAGCGTAGAACGCGAACCCTGCGGAAAGCATATTCTTCTCTCTCTCTCTCTCTTTCTCTCGGCTCTTTTTGGCTCTGACGTGAAAAAAGTGCTTTTCACACTTTTACCATGGGAGAAAGAGAAGGACGAAAGAATAAAGCTGCTTTGAATGTCATATCGTTAAAGAGGGCGACGAAAAAAAAAACAGAGAAAAAATGGTGGTGGGTAGGGGGTCAGAGTAAAGGTTGAGAACGTATCTAAGTAGTAGTAACAAGTTGACTTGAAAAATCCTTCAAGGGATAGATAGGGAAATGGTCGAAAGTTTGTAATTGAATAGTTTATCGCCCCACGCAAATCTCTGGTCTAAAGTTTTTTTTAAGATGAATCATCTTTTCCTCGGGAAACTTTTCTCTCTTTCCCTCTCTCTCTCTCTCGCTCTTTCTTGCGAGCTATTTTGTAAGGAAGCGTTTGACTCGCATAGCTCGACCGAGGAGCGCGGGAGAAGACGGCTGCGGCAGCGGAAAAAAAAGTTCATAGAAGAGGTTTGCCTTCGGGGCTAATCGCCGCGCGTACGCCATAAAGAAATATTTAAATATTTTTCAGAGTCGCTCCACGACGAAGAAAACGAGAGTCACGTGGTTAAAAAAAAAAAAAGAACGTTGAAAAAATTAAGAAGAGTAAAGAAAGAATAAAAGAAGAAAATAAAAGCTCTTACTGCTGCGCTGCATACGCAAAAATATAACGGCATATACACATCGGCAGTGGGATTACAACGATAAAGCATGCGGCAATGGGGCAGCAGCAACCCGATATATACCGCACACTCTCTCACGCGTGCGTGCACACGATGCTAAGCTCCATGTGTAACGATATAATTTAACTGCTTATATCAAATAACCTCGTACGTATACAGTCGCGTGCGCGCGCGCGTGGAACTCAAAAATGTTTATTTACTGTTTTATCCCTTGTGCACTGCAGCAAAGTGGTAAATAATCAGCTTATGCATGTACATACGCGTGGCCGTAATAAATCAACATTTTAAAAGCCTATTGCTCGGGCGATAAAATCAATATTCCTATACTTTGGGATCTGTTTCTCCGGTACGCGCGCCGCTTTATACATATGCACGTGTGGTTCGGTAAAAAAAGGGGAAAAAAAGGAAAAAAACACCGAGAAAAGTCCTATAAATCAGTCGGGCGGGCGACGAAAAAAAAACCGAAAAAAAATCCCACGCTCAAAGAAACGCCCGGACAAACAGAAACGACAGATAGATAGGCTCTATTTGAGAGCCTGCTATATAGGGAGTTACAGTATACGGCCTCGCGACACATCTCTGCCACCCGTAAATTTTGTCCTCTCTCGCTACTGCTGCTGCTGCTGCCAGTGCTGCTGCTACCGGTGTGCTGGAGCTTGCTCGGGAGAGGGAGAGAGAGAGAGAGCCCGAGGGAACCATGTCTCAGTCACAGAAGCCTGGCCGCGAGAGTTAAAAGCGCTGGTCTGGTCGCGCGCGCGCGCGGTGCAAACGAGAGTGAGAAAGAGGCGCATATATATAACGCGCAGAGTTTGGCAGAGCTCGCGCGCGCAAAGTTAATGCCACTTTAATCCACTAATTTTGAGGATTTCAACCTTGTGCGTCGCGCAGAGAGAAAGAGAGAGAGAAGTATATGCAGATGAGCTTCCCGTATATATAATAAGAGAAAGAGAGACTCGTGCGCCGCGTGTGACGTGCGCAGTATAGAATAGCGAATAGTAATGATGGATTTGTAAGGATTATGACTGTGGCGAGCAGTGTGCAGCTTGATTTAGCCACAGTGTTCTTTCTTTCTCTGTGACGAATAACAAAGACGCAGTGGGTGGAACTCCACGTGACACGCTTACGAATGCACGGGCTCGGGTAATGATAAGTGGATTATAAACGCGACGAATCGGTTGGTCTCTTTGCTCAACTAGAGAGAACAGCGTGTCTCGTGATTTCGATTTAAAATTGAATAATCAATAGTTCAAATATTTCTTCTGTGTACGATATAATTAATTTAAAATTTATTATATTGTTTGATAAATTTCGGTATGTTGTGTTTACTCTTTCGTAATATTTTACGAAAATTGTAGTTGCCTAGAAAGCTTGAAATTACCGCGAGATGTATGAATGTTTAGTTACATTTTTTTCTCGCCACCTTTATGTTGAAAGCTCCATTATGACATCATCGTCAATTAATATATCACTGTGTAACTAACAAGGAGACCACATGAGATGCGGGTCGACAAATGTCTTGAAAATTTTTTTCTGGTATCCTGGTATCTAATAATAAAGCCCCCTATGCTTAGTTTGATCCAATGGGCCTTAGGGCCTATTTTAAAAATCATTTTCTAGTTTATTGAAAAATCTTTGTGATTTTCTAACTAGTAATAGGACATATTAAACGGAAAATTGCACAACGAGAAGAGTGGTCTAAAGATAAGAGGTCTCAAAAATTCTGAAAAAATTCAAATGTATTCTTTGACTAATTCTATCACCTATTTTTAAAGGCCTAAATTTAACGCGTTTTTACTTTTTTCTT
This sequence comes from Trichogramma pretiosum, assembly GCF_000599845.2. Lineage (NCBI taxonomy): Eukaryota > Metazoa > Arthropoda > Insecta > Hymenoptera > Trichogrammatidae > Trichogramma > Trichogramma pretiosum. Next base: position 2,729,930 of record NW_019641690.1, read on the forward strand.
AAGAATTTCAGAGACCTTTGAAAATAAGTGATAGTAGGTTTCAAAAATTCTGAAAAAATTCAAATGTATTCTTTGACTAATTTTGAGACTTGTACATTTTGCAATTTTTCGTTCAAGATGTCATGTTACGAATTAGAAAATCACAAAGATTTTTCAATAAATTAGAAAATGATTTTTATAGTAGGCCCTAAAGCTCATTGGATCAACTTAAGCATTGTGGGCTTCATTATTAGGTACCAGGAGACCAGGAAAAAATTTTCAGGACATTTGGTGACCCGCATCTCATGTGGTCTCCTTGTAAGACAGACTCGAGAGCTCTGACAATATTCACACGTATAAAAAATGATTGTAAAGTCTTGCTAAAGTTAACAAGTTAAGCTGACAAAACGTTGACGAAAATAATTTTTAATCGATTGAAAAATTTCTATCTTGTCATAGAACTTGTTGTAAAAATTTTATTAAAAATAATAACACAATTAAAAATAGTTCTACAGTGTTTTTCGAGTACAAGGGATAGCAGCCTTTCTACGATCGAATTTTTTATTAATATAAAAAATTTGGACGATGTCAATCAATACTGTCCTGCTAAACCAAATTTTGTGCAGTTAATTGTAAAACCAAATGATAATTTTAAACGAGATACGTTGCGGCTCATTTAAAAACAAGTGTCTGGTAAAACAAAGGCTAAAGTTTTAAAAATAAAAAAGGCATATAATGGCAACTTATTCGTGTATTGTCAGGGTGAAGCGGATTTACAGGTCATCCTTTAGGTAAGCAAAAGAATAGCACAGATATTTCAGCTCAGATTTGCGTAAAAAATAACCCCCGTATTTAATTTCCTTTTAATTTCCTTTTAAATACAAAACTTTATTTTTTCACATTCGGAATCAATCACGACATCTAGCGGTTAAGCTGACAATACTTTCTGATATAAATTTGGTATTAATACTACTAATATAACATGTTGCACGATCGGTGCGCTAGATCAAAATATTGATTTACTTAGTACTATATCAGGTAAATCGATTTATGGAAGTATACGTGTGGTCTTTTTCAATCTCTTCTAAAATTATAATATCACTCGTACGCAGCCTCAACCTGCTCGTCAATCAGAGGCCCTTACAAAATGCTTCATCGCATTTCGGGTCATAATTTTTTCAGAAGAAAAGGTAGAGATAACTTTTCCCTTTTTGTTTCATTATTTTTTTAACGTTCTTCAGCGACTTTTATCAAGGAAAAAAATAGAGAATTCTTTCCCAGGACGCAGCATGTATAATGTGCTTTTGTTTTGTATATATCGCTCGTAAAATTATAAATACGCCTCGGGCGCCAAACCGGTTTTTCCTCATATATACGATCTTTTCCAACGACGATCTCACAGCGAAAAACGACGGCAGCGAAACGCACGGCAGAGGTCAAATATCAACTCCTGCACCGCGTTAAAGTTGCCCATATTTTCTCGAACGAAACGGTATAAATTTTTAATTGCACACGTCCGCGTCGTAAAATAAATGTCTTGTAAGCAACGCCCATGCCAAGCTTTTGTTTCATTTGGACGCGTTCTCTATTTCTCTCGTGCAGCACGTGGTGCTTCTTTTGATCGCGACTCGGCGTATTAAGACAGTGTAGTAAGGTATGAGCAAAATTGCATAGGTTTACTGAGCAAGGGGAATAAAGCGTAAAAATGGACAAAAATAAAGCGTATGATTCGCTTTATACGTCGGCGAGCGGATGTCATGTCGATTGTCCGGGCCAAACTCGTCTTTCTTTTTTCTTATAACACCCACCCACACACACATACACACACAGGTGCGAGACATCTCGCCCCGCGAATCGATCGTATTCTCCCACGAGACTGATATGGATATAGAGGCGCGCACGGCTACGGTGCCGGGATTTATATCCTCGGCGCAGCTTTCCTCTTTTTCTTTTGCCACTGCTACTACTGCTGCTGCTGATACTACTACAACGCGGCGGTAGTTTATCCTCTCGCGTGTGCTGTACGAGCGTCGCGTAGACTGCGCCGCAGGACTTTATTTCCAAATTACGGCCCGAAACTTTTTATTTATTCTTTTCCTTTTCGACGTCGTCGTGCAGTGATTTTCCGCTCGATATCAGAAAAGTTAACTAATTGACTCGCGGGAGATTGTGTAGCAAACGAAAGAGAAACTAAGGGAGGGGGCTAAGTCACTTTCGCAAAACCGCAATGCCATATATGGTACACGCCTAGAATCCCTGGCTTTTTCTCATGGATTTTATCGCGGCGCTTTGCCGAGGCGAGCAGGCGGGCACTATTCTCTTTTTCGAGCTGTGTATGCTCGCCACCACCGCGCACTATACGTGGCAAAGCATATGTTTTAATAAAAAGATTAGAAGAGCTTGGGGCTTGCTGCAGCTACTACTCTGTGTGGGTGGGTGAGCTTGCGCGTTCTTTTACCCTCATGTACGCGCAGTACAAAGACCATATACTCCAACTACTATTCGCGTGTACCCACGCGCGAGCTTTCGTTTCATTTTTCGCCCTCCCCCGGTTCCCTCTACCCTCCTTAGTTTTTTTATTTTAGTATTTTGAAAGAAGTTTTCACCCAAGGTTCTGCTTCTTCTACATATATATTTCCTATCTAAAATGGAGTCTGTATGTACGTCGTTCCATAAATTTAAAAGAAAGTGCTCAGGTTCTCTCTTTCTCTCTCTCTCTCTCTCCATCTCTCTCCTCCCGCTCTCCCCGCTCTCTTACATACATAGCTTCTTGGCTTCTTTTATACTTTCTCAGGTGCTTCACGTTTGCTTTCTCTCTCTCCCTTCCCCACTCTTTTTCTGTCTTTTATATAAATGTAGAAAAATTTTTTTGCGTCTGTCTTCTTTCTTTCTCTCTTTCTCCTCTTTGCGTTTTCTTTTCTGCTTCAGCGTTATTATTCTTACTGGCTCTGAAATCTACTTTATTTTTGTAACAGTGTACTACTACAACTCGGTCTCTCTCTTTCTGCGCTCGCTCTATATTATATATACGTACACGCGCGTTCTTTTGTTAATGCTCAACTATATGGCTAGTAAAAATTTAATTAAAACCCTCTCTCGTAGCTCGCGCCAGCTGATGCTGCCTGCCTGCCCGTACGAAAGAGATAATTTTGTATTGCCGACCAGATCGTAATGATTTAATTGTCAAAATATAAACAGAGACTCGAGGTAAACGAGAGATAGAGAAAAAGAGAGAGAGAAAAAGCTCGACTTTTCTACATCGTATAATTTCTCGCTCTTTACGGCGGGATGGTAACTCAGAAGAAAGAAAACGCGCGACGATATTCAAGTGGAAACAAAAGTGTGTCTGTCTGTTGGAATACAACGTGTGTGTATGTATGTAGGTATATACTCGCGCTATAACGTATGTAAACAGCAGTAGCAGCAGCAGAAGCGGCACATAGGCCAGAAAAGAAGAAGAAGCGAAATTGCGGAGAAAGTTACTCTCTTTCTCGGCGGTGTGGAAGGCAATTTCTTAGCCGCGAGAGAGCGAGAAGCTTGTCTGCGTCTTCTCTGCTGCCGCTGCCGCTGTTGTTGTAAAAGTTTGCGTACATATAGGCGAGTGTGTGCAGCCGCGTGTGATATTGTACTAAAGTCACAAAAGCATATGCTTTTTCGCTCGTTATATACAGGGGATTTACACGTATATTCGCCGCGCGGCAACGCTCTCGGCTCTCTTTCCTCTGCAAGCTCGTCTGTGCGCAGGCAGTGCTATCGCGTGCACTAAACTCATTTATGTGGGCGAGTGTATATGTGTATGTGGCCGATCAAAGGCAAACGCTTCAGTACGTGTGGGAAGAAATAAAAAAATAATAAACCAAAGGGTGTATACAATGCGTGTCGGAGCGGGGGTGGGAGCGCTTAATTTTCTCGCTCACTGCAAGAAGGAGAGATCACACGGAAGACAAGCGTGCAAAGAAAGGTGCCTGCCATGGATCGCTGTGGAGCGCGAGAAAGAAAGAGAACTTGGCTCAAGGCCGTTAATCCTGCCACCCGCGGAAAATTCGCGCAGGCCTGACACAGTACTCGCAGAGTATAAATTCGAACTTCAAGGACACGAGGAATTTCAAAAGCTTTTATGTATAGAAAACGATTTTGCGTTTTTCTTCCTTTCTCCCGTTCTTTCTTTTTTTTTTTTTTTTTTTGTAATTTATCGGTCTCTCGCCCGCTGGCTCGTCCTCCCCTCGCACGGCTTGCGCTAGCTTCTTCCTCTTTTTTTTTATTATATATATACGCCTTTCAGCGTATTCCGTACGCTCCTTTTTGCGGCTCAAATGCCATATCTTTTTTATTTTTTTCGCGATCTATATACAGCTCGGCCTTTATATTCCACTATCTTTCCTTTTTCTCTCACTTTTTCCGCTCTCTAATACACAGACACACAGCTTACCAGAATACGGCTGGACACGGTGGCCTTCCTCTTTCTCTCTTTCTCTCTCTGTCTCTCTCGTCCTTTGCTTTTTTTCGACAGATTTTTCTTTTTTTTTTCAACCCCCTACCCCTTCTTTTTTTTGCAGTATTCGTGTGGCCAAGCCTACAGGTGGATATGGAGAATCCGTGCATGTGCAATCAATTTATAGTATAACTACGCTAGAGCACTAGCTCGATGCACGCCGGCAGCAGCGTGCACACCACCGGCTAGCCTCGGAATATTTTATAACGGGTTTTTTGCGCTATTTTTTCGCCTATATATAGATGCGTGTGCGTGTGCCTACAAATCCACACAGCTCTTTTCTGATTCGAAAAAGTTTTACGCGCAATTGATTTTCAACGGTCGAGGGCAACAAAAAAAATATTTATACATACTTTTTATTTTATGAACGGATCTCGTATCTTATCGTCATCATTATTATTACTATATTGAAAAAGAAGTGAAAAAAATATTGAATTTGAATGCCAGCCAAAAGAGTATTGAACGCGTACAGCCTGATTTCCGTGCGGAGCTAGGCCCATCTCCTGCTTCGCGCTCGACTGAGCAAACCCCTTCTCTCTCTCTCGCTCGCGTAAATGTATATGCTATAGGGTTATACGCTAAAAGGCCCGTCCCATTGTGTTGTGTGTCGCGCCGCTGCTGTCTACTCCCCCACCCGTTTTCTCACAGTTGAATGGTTGATTCGCACGGAAACGAAATATGCAGTCTACTCTGTCTCTCTCTCTCTCTCTCTGTAGAGACCCTCCGCATGCTGGGCCATGGTGACACTGCATCGAACGGTTATATAAACTGCGCGCGGGGGATGCTTTCACAACGACGACGCGATCGGCCTGTAAAGTGTAAATCATTCGATTGTCTAAGCTGTTTATGATTTTTTTTATTCTTTTCCCCCTTTTCTTTTTTAGAAAAAGTTAAGTTACATACTTTTGCACGCGCGCACGGAAGTATATTTTCTATATACACTGGAAAAAGATTTATAAAGTTTCTTCGTGCCCAGGCGTAATGAGATAAAATATTCGGAAAAGTAAGTCGAAACAATAATAATAATAATAATAGGAATGGGACGCGCGCAGGAGGTTAAGGAAAAATTACACCGAGATCTTTAAGATCTTTTTCCATTCGAACATTGAAGTTTTGTAAAAGTTGCTGCGCGCCGACGAGTAAAAGCTTTTGCCTTGGCTTTTAAAAAGAGTTGAAGCTAATCGTTTTCAACGCTACTTCGTAATCTTTTCTCTTTCTATGTTATTTTTTTGCTTTATTTCTATTTTGCGAAAGCAAAGGTAGGCAAATAATAAAGAAAGGAAAAATGAGGACTGCTCGAGCGCAATTTCTTTAATGTAAATATTTCAAAAAAAGCTACATACGTGACCTTAACAATCAAATGCCGAGCACACGCGCGCGCGCAAGACGTACACTTGAAACGTAGAAAAGATCTTTTTTAAAACACTTTGCTATACGTGGAGATTCGAGCTATATACAAAACAGAAGCATCCCCCCATCCACATGAGCCATATTATTGTGTCTGTGTGCATGTGTGTGGGTGTGTACGTCTCAAGCTTTTATTTCGCGATCGAGGTCGTCTACGGCTGAGCACTTTAAGAATCGGTCTACGCACAAGCGCATGTCTGTCCTCTTTTCTTTCTGTCTCTCGTCTTTTCAAGACGATACTTATATACACGCCCGTAAGTTAAATAAAAAGGGACGAAGAGGTATAGAAAAAGGCATACGCGCCTGTTCGAATTGACCCGGGCAGGATATATATTTCACACGATCTTCTTTTGTACTTTGGCCTCTCTCGATGCTCGGCGTATATGGCGCGGAGCCTCTCTCTCTCTCCATCCTCCCGATCCTTTTCCGAAGGTATATAAGAAAATTTATTTTTCCGCTCGTAAATATTCCATCGGCTACACGTTATGCAGAGAGAGAAAAAAAGGGAAAGAAGAGGGAAGAGAGAGGGTTTCGTACGAGCCTTCGACAAATTCGCTTATGATCGATTTTGTATAGAAGCGCGCATGTGTTATATATTCACCGCCTTGAGGCGCGTTCATATGTATACCGCGCTCCACGCAGACTCCCACGTTCGCGCGTGTGTTTGTGTGTCTGTGTGTAGGGCAGGCAAAAAATAAGCTTTTGCGAGCTTTTGTGCGTATCAGCAGTCTGAAAATGGTCATTCACTCGTCTCTCTCTCTCTCCGCTATTTCCTCCCCTTCGAATCAAAATAGCAATTATATACGTATAATTTGTACGAGGACGTCAATCTCGTCGCTGCGTGCTGCGTTGTACCTATATTACGTGCGCGCCGCCGCCGCCGCACCTACGCGTAATCGGCGTCGCGCGTTAAGCTGTCAAATCGAGCGATGATCGTCGGCAATCATTATACGATCGTCGCCGGGGCCATCGAAATGCAATAATAAACAATTGGCCGAGATTAATCGTATGATTAGTTCGCCTCCTGTGTACGGCGCGGCCTATATATATGTGTACGTATACGTGCGCGTGCGGCCCGCTCTGGGGGATCGAGCTGCAGCTGCTGGGGGAATGCGCGGGAGAGGGTCGCAGGGGCGATAAGGAGGGCAGACCATCGCGTCGCCACAACGCGACAACCACAACAAATGATGCATAACGCAACGGCACATCCTTGTGTGCGCAGTCCGCCTATACACGTACGTATACAACACATATGTATCGATATTATTACGATATATATATAGACGTCATATTACAGCGACTGACAGGCGCACGGTATATGCATTATAGCTGTGTAAACGCTGTATCTGTGCGTGTCCTTGGCCTGTGTATGTATGCATGCACAAAGACACACTTTGTTAATTATCGAGCTATATGCTGCTGCATACGTGCGAACGTGTGCGAGCAAACACACACACATACACGTATACACACATGTTAAGCGGGGGTTGGATTGGACAAACAAGGCAAACACAGCGACGCGACACCGCTATTGCTGCTGCTGTTGCAGATCATATAGGACAGGATTGCAGTTATATAGCGACAAAGGTCAACGAACTAATATCGATAAATATAGACAGCGTAATAATTGAGTTGTGTTGTAGAATTGAACTCGCGCCTATGTACACACATTAAAAATTTAGGTAAGGGCGAATAAAAAACCAATGATCGGCTGACCGACCCTGATAATGACCAAAGAATGAACATTTAAAATTTATTAATGATATTACAAATTTTAAACGCTTTTTAAATAACGTGAAAATGATTTTCGAACTGATTCAAAAAATCTAGACCAGTTTCTACCAGTTTAAATGCGATAATACCTCTTCTGAATGAGTAACTTTATATCTGTAAACTTGTAAGTGGCAAAGTAAAAATAATTGTATAAGTACGGTTTTGAAGAATTATTGTATTTCGCGCCTCCTCCAAAAGATCAAAATGTAGTACTCCCTCTCGTGACTTTAGACCACACTTACAAAGACATGAAAAGTAAAGAATCCCAACGTCCGCTCGCGGTGCCGCTGGTGGCGCGCTGCGGTGACTGTGGGATTTCGTCATTTTCTTCAGCTTTGTGTCTAATAGACAACACGCTTAAGACATAACCTTTATAATCAAAGTAGAAGATGGGGAAGTCGAAGAGGAAGGCAAAGAAGGAGAAGCTGTCCAAGGAGTTGGCCAGGTTAGTGAGGAAAGAGATGGAACGAGTTACTCGCCGACCCCGCAGAAGGTCTTCGTCGTCGTCGAGTAGCGAGTCAAGCAACAGCAGTAGCAGCAGCAGTTCCAGCTACCGACCGAAAAAGAAGCGGTCGAGACGATCCGTTTCCAGTTCGAGTGACTCGGAACCTAACAGCGGTAAGTAGTTCTTCGGGCATGCAGAGACACGTCTGAGACGATATATTCGTATTTAATCTCGAGTTCTTGAGTTCAACTCTACATATTCATTCGCTGGGAGCGAACGAATGGTTTAGCGGGGCTAACCTGTACGAACTCGTGGCTTGTATACATTGCACTGGGAGTGTACATGTACGTTGACGGCGAATGTGTCGATACACACGCGTCAGAAGCCGGCTCGCGCAACGATTCTCGTTGCCGAGAAAAATGATATCATGCGCGGTTATGATATTCATACTATGCACATGCATTGAGAATAACGTGTGTTTTTTCTCTTTTGTCTCTATCTGTTGTAACAGATAAGCAGCGTCGTTCAGAAGAGACTGTGAACACGGCGTCAAAAGTAGATGACGACCTAACCTTGTCGGGCGACAAGGCCGGCGGCTCTACAAACAAGGACGCCCAAGACATACACGCCGTCTCGCCCGTGAAGGAGAACACAGCCGACAAAACCAAGTCGTCGAATGACGAGACAGTTTCTTCGGAGAAGGAACTGAGCAATGATGTGCTGGATAGAATCGGAAAAAGATTGGTCGAGGATCGTCCACTAGCTGAACCTGTGCACTCTGCATTTCACGAGCGTTGGCAGGATGTTTTCAAACTGGGATTACCGAAAGAAGAAAGAGCAGAGTTAGTGAAAAAATTTCCGCTCCCGAAAAATTGCACCTTCCTAGACGCGCCCAAGCTCAACAAAGAGATAGTATTATCCGTGAGCGAGTCATGCAAGACTAGGGATGCGCGCATTGTCGAAAAGCACGGCAGATTACTCGCATGTCTCGGTGCAAATTCGGCAGTATTAATGGATCTATTATCACGCGACAATGATGCAGATTTGACGTCAATCGAAGCCATAAGCAACGCAGCTCGACTCATCATCGACACGCTGCACGAAGAGACTTGTATGAGAAGAGCTTTGATTTTGGGCAACGTTAATACGTCTATGAAGGATGTTTTATTAGCAACGGAGCCCGATGAATTTCTTTTTGGTGGAAATCTACCAGAGCTTCTGAAACAGGCACAAGCCACAAATAAGGATGTACAGGTGCTGGCCAAGAAACCCGCACCTTCTGTAAACAAGTCAAAAAACTTCAAAGGCCCGCAGCGTCAGCAAAGCAGATCGCAGACGACATCATCGAGCGGGCCGCAGACGAGATCTGCAACGACGACGTCGAAACAACAGGAGTCGAGACACAAGAGCGATCATCAGAAAGCTCGTTACGATCAGAACAAGTCCTCGAAAAAATACTATCAGAAGAAATGATAGAATTGCCAGTAAGTAAAATCGCCGGCAGGTTGTCGCACTTTGTTAAAAATTGGAAACTGTTGACCTCCAATCACGTGATACTTTCATGGTTGAGAGGATTTAAAATTCAATTTACATCGCATCCTATTCAGATGGTTTTTAAACAGACATCATTCTCAACGGAAGAAAGGCCTATTGTTTCCTCGTTGATTGACGATTTGATTCTCAAAGGAGCAATAAGAGAATGTTTGCCGGTCAAAGGTCAATTTTTATCGAATATTTTCACTGTGCCCAAACCAGATGGCACGTTCAGGTTAATATTGAATGTAAAAGCGTTAAACGAATTTATAAATGTTACGCACTTTAAAATGGAAAATTATAAAATTGCTATGAATTTAATGGAGCAGGGTTGTTTCATGTCAAAAATTGACTTGAAAGATGCGTATTACACGCTGCCAATTCACGATTCGCAAACAAAATTTTTACGTTTCAAATTTAACAATCGGCTCTACGAGTTCGTTTGTTTGGCATTCGGTTTAAACGTGGCTCCTTTAACCTTTACTAAGCTATTGAAACCAGCAGTTACATTCTTACGAGAATTGGGCGTCACATTGGTTATTTACCTGGACGATATTTTAATTTTTGGGAAAAATTATTCAGAATGTGCTAAAAATTACTTATGGACAAGCAAAACCTTGCGATTTCTAGGATTCGTTCTACACGATAAGAAATGTAAGCCTATCCCGGAACAGAAATGTATATTTTTGGGCTTTTTATTCGACTCGATTCGTATGGTAATGGAATTGCCTGAAAATAGGAAGATTCATATGAAAAAATTGATCGAAAGCTTCAGTAAGAAAGAGCGTTGTACGATACGTGAATTTGCCCAATTTACAGGTTCAATCGTTGCCTGTTGTCCAGCTATTGACTACAGCTGGTTATATACAAAAGAATTAGAGCAGATAAAATTAGCGGAATTGTGTAAATCCAACGGTAATTATGATTCTTCCATGTCGCTGAAAGGCATTGACTTACGGGCAGATTTATGGATTTCAAAAATTTTGAACGGTTATAGAAAAATTCGTTTTCAACAATACGATCGAGTCATATTTTCTGACGCGTCCTTGTCCGGTTGGGGTGCGTTCTGCAATAATAAACGCTGTAACGGATTTTGGACGCAAGCTGAACGTTGTTACAGCATAAACTATTTAGAAATCAAAGCAGCTTGGTTCGGGCTGAAATGCTTCGCGGACGAGATGCGTGATGTAAATATTTTATTACGTATCGATAACTCCACTGCTATAGCATACATTAATCGTATGGGAGGTACCCGTTACGATTATCTTAACGAACTCACACAAGAATTGTGGGAATGGTGTGAGGTCCGTGGCATTTATGTTTTCGCTTCGTACATTAAGTCAAAAGAGAATATAGAGGCTGACGAGGAATCGCGTAAGACGGAGACAGAGAACGAATACGAACTATCTGATGAAGCTTTCAGCCAGATAGTCGAATCGTTCGGTTTACCGGATGTAGACCTGTTCGCGAGCAGATCAAATAAAAAATGCGAACGTTTCATCTCCTGGAAAAGAGACCCCGAGGCAGAGGCAATCGACGCATTTACTTTGTCGTGGCATGACATTCGCTTCTACGCATTTCCTCCGTTCAGTGTAATTTTAAAAGTTCTTCGAAAAATCAGGCAAGACAAAGCTCTTGGCATTGTCATAGTTCCGTATTGGAGGGGTCAACCTTGGTTTCCAATTTTTCAATCACTTGCGATTTCGAATTTTATATATTTTTCACCAAGTAAAGAACTTTTAACATCTTCCAACAGAACGCCACATGCACTCTGGGAGTCGCTTACCCTGGTGGCAGCTCTATTATCCGGCAAGCGTTAAGTAAGCAAGGAGTTCCCGACGAAGCAATTGAAACTAGCATGGCATCTATTGGAGTTTCAACTATAAAGTCGTACGACGCTGCATTAAAGAAGTGGTGGATATTTGTTCATCAAATCAAGGGAGATGTCTATGAACCAACAACGAAACAGATTATGGAATTCCTTCAACAGCAATTCGATCGAGGGTTGTCCCATAGCTCATTAAACATCATGAGATCGGCCATATCCCTCATTATCAATTCCGACATCGGCAATGATAAAAGCTTGAAGCGCTTCTTTTCCGGCATCGCGAAGCTCCGACCATCGCTTCCAAAATACAATACTACCTGGGATCCGAAAGTCATTATAGACTTTTACAGTGGCAAGCCGGCTAATGACTCGCTTACATTTAAGGATTTATCATATAAGTTGATTACTTTATTAGCTATTACTACTGGTCATCGGCTACAGACACTTTCACTCATTAAAGTGCAAAATATTAAATTTTATGAAAATAAAATAGAAATACTCATTCCTGACTGGATAAAAACAACGAGAAAAAATGTCTGTCAGCCGGTACTAATTTTACCTGTTTATCCTCCGAACGATAAAATTTGTCCGGCAACTACTCTCAAACATTACCTAGAAAGAACTAAAAGTATAAGAGGCTCGATCGATTTATTATTTTTGTCAATCAATAAGCCAGTTAAGGCTGTATGTAAACAGTCTCTTAGTAGCTGGGTGAAACAAACTCTTACAGATTGTAATGTTGACACTTCCACCTTTTCAGCTCATAGCACACGCCATGCTGCAAACTCAGCTGCTAAGAGACTGGGTGTGAACATAGATTCAATTTTACAAACTGCTGGGTGGTCAAATGTTGCCACATTCGCGAAATTTTATGATCGGCCAGTAATTAATGATAATTCGGAGTTCGCACTTTCAATTCTTAATAATTAAAATAACTAATAAATAAGATATTCTCATTTTATTGAATTTATCGTATTGAATGTAATACGCGAGAGAATAAATGTTTATTTGCATCTACTTTGATTGCCGTAGATTCCGTCTTTGAACATCTACATTTTGATCTTTTGGAGGAGGCGCGAAATACAATTGAACAATCGAACGAACTCCAAGAGTGAAGTTCGATTACGATTGTATGAGCGCCTCCTCCAAAAGATCAAGGTCCCACCCAATACTTACCCTTATTCATTGGAATAAGCCCCCTTTGAATCTACGGCTCATCTTTGGTATAATGACGAAATCCCACAGTCACCGCAGCGCGCCACCAGCGGCACCGCGAGCGGACGTTGGGATTCTTTACTTTTCATGTCTTTGTAAGTGTGGTCTAAAGTCACGAGAGGGAGTACTACATTTTGATCTTTTGGAGGAGGCGCTCATACAATCGTAATCGAACTTCACTCTTGGAGTTCGTTCGATTGTTCAATTGTTCGAATTTATGCAACATATTTTTCATATCTAACAAATTTATCCGTTGGCCAAAAAATATAGCCATGACACAACAGTGACAATTTTTAGCAATAAGCCGATACTGAATTTTTATTTTAGGTACTTTTACGTGAAATTGTTGTTGAAAATTAGTATAGTAGTATTAACTTTTTTCTACATTAATTGTACATACATTAATAAACGAATGACATTCAAAAATTTACATACACAATTATTTATGTAATCATAAACGAGTAACATCTTATTTAGTCCTAACTAGACCCAGTCTGCACCGCTAGATGGCGAGTACATTCGTCTATAAATCTGCAAGTGGCAAAGTAAAAATAACTGTATAAATCAAGGCGCGGTTTTGGAAAAATTAGACAGTTGTTGAATGATGTTTCAGAATATCAATAACATAAACGTATTAATAGTCAACGCAGGGTCGAACTTTTTGAAATACACTTGATATACTTGACAAGCTGGAACATTACAAAAACAATCCATAAATTTAAATTGAAAATTTTGTTATATGATCTATACATGGACGCCAGTACATGAGTGAACGAGTTCCATATTATACTGTGTATAGACGAGCGATACCGCTCTCGGCACGCACGCCTACACGCATTGACGCCACGCGTACGCTCAAAAGGAGGTATGGCGCCACCGCTGCACACATGCACACGTGAGTTCGATTTAATTAAGTTTTGCTTCGCGCTTATATACACATATGACACTTAAAAGTTTATACGTTTACATTGATATTACGATCAGAGAAGTGCCGTTGCAAGACCTCGACACCGTGTACGTATATACACACCATATTATACGGTGGAGATACGGAATCGGTTAGATGGAAAGAGAGGTCGACTTGCCTGCGCATCACGTCAAAGTTATTATTTCCATATATGGAGCTCGTGCGGCAATATAGATTCGTTATGCGCGCGTGTGCCCCGAACGTTTTCGACCAAAGGTGGACGTCCACACGCGGCGAAGAAGAGAGCAGAGGAGAGTTTGAAAGATTAATTTTCAGAAAAGGCTGGCGCGCGCCGCAAGCGCACACACATACACACGAATTCGTCGGGAACCAAGTTAATTAACCATATATGATGGAAAGTTTCAATGGTAGGTACTCTGGGTATGTGTAACCTATACGAGCCGCCACAGAGCTGCACTCCGAGAGCTGTTCCTTTATATTCGAAGTCGGATTCGTGTAGACGTACGTATATTTATGCCACGTGAGGATTGAACAAATAATGTTTGTGTATAGGTAGATGTACTTACCCTCGATCACAGGATGACGTGGTTTATATGACATATCTGCAAAAGAAAAAACAAATCGGAGCATTATTATTGGCACAAATCACTGGGACTCGAGGAGGGTATAAAAAAAAATAAACGAGGCTTATATAATACTCGACGACGAGGTGCTTTTTTATATTCTATACTTTTCTCGTTTTCGCCCCATCATTATTCACCGTCGTATCTGTCATAGTCCCAGAGATGGAGAAAAAATATGATGCGGTACGTAATACGCATAGTTAGGAAAACGCTTATGAGCTATGAAGGAAGCAAGTAAAAATCATATATACGAAGAGTATATGTAAGGGATGCAACTGCGGCAACTTTTAATTATCCGTCCTCATCCTTTTCCCCCTACCCACCTCCTGCCCCCATCCTTCCATCCCACCGTTCGTTCTCCAGTTCCCACTTTGAAATCCATTAATGAAGAAGCCTCGCGACCCCACGGCATGTCACGATGATGCTGCACCGCCGCTGCTGCTGCTCGCGCTCGTCGTCGGAAAATAATTAGAAGTTTCCAACAAAGCGCAACTTTGACTCTACCCCGTACAGACCTCCGCTCTATACGCACACACATCCATTCACCTTGGCTTTATCGGTGACTGTGCACGAGTGAATGTGTATCCTAGTTTTCTGTGTGGGTATGCATAATACATAACGATAGGGAAATTCAAGAGGAGAGACTCGTCGTCGTCGTCGTCTTGTCTCTCACGTCGAATATTTGTTATATCCTGCTCTGACGTACACCGCGTTGTCTATATATTACACCCCGTTCCCTATTCCACTTCAAATTTGACGCGAATAATAGGAAGTGCCGAAATTTTACGTGATGTGGTTTTCAAGATGACGCATATAAGCTATGTGAAGCGACATCGATTTTTTTCCGGTCGATCGAGACAGCTGCTGCTGCTGTCTGGCCACATCGTTGTGCTTTACTACTTAAAATTTAATGACTCATACGCGCGGGCCGTATAATATAGGTGCAGATATGGGGAGTGCACACGTATTATCCATACACGCGGTGTGGTAATCGTAACAAGCACGCATTACGCAGTTTGGAATGCGCCGATCTGCCGGAATATATATCAGGCAGCTCTCGATTATGTATTACCATAAAATCAAACGTGCGTATCGTGCACCACAGGGGTTGTACACAGATGTTGGAATTTGTTCGCGATGAAAATCCATCGGTTATAAGCGATCTCTCTCTCTCTTTCTCTGCGCTCACCCGCCCTTTCGTGACCGCGAGACAAGAGCTAAAATAGCTCGCTCGTTTTGTATATGTAGCGAGAGATAAAATCCGACGCGCGAGTCTCGGTTTGGGCCTCGGTCGTATATCGAATTCCGGGCGCAAAATCAACGATGTACGCAAGAAGTTCGGATCGTGAAATTTATTCCCTAACATACCACCCAGGTACTATGAGAAAGATATACACGGTATATAGAAAATCGCCCTGAGGTACATTATGATAAACAGTCGAAGAAACAGAACATTCCACGTGCCGTGTACGGTGCCGAAGATACAATCGGAAAAGTTCCCAAACAAAAAAAAATATATAAAATAAAATAAAAGAAATCTGCGCGCGGGCAAAAAAAGCCAGGGGGCACCAGCGTGGCGTGGGTGCGCGCATGAAGGGTTGTGGTGTGTGGAGAGAGTATGAGTATATCTATATATACGTACGTATATACCTGCACACACATAAAAAGAAGCGCGCGCGAAGTGGGGTATAGGGTTGGTGCTGCAGAAGGCACTTCGGGCGCCCCGCGCTCGACTGTTTGCGATTGATTTTCTCGATATTTCAAAGAGTGCCTGCGAGCAAAACTTTGGATCATCCGTCGGGCGAAAAATGAGGAAACTTTTGCCTTGGCGCTACCGAGATTCGTGCGCGATCACGTCCCTCTCTCGCACACGTAAAAAAAAGAAGAGGAAGAAGAAGGAAGGAAGGTTTCTCTCTTACTTGAAAGTTCAGATTTCGCGAGTTAGCCCACGCGTGCACACGAGTCTAGAGAGTGTGTGCTAATGTGTGCGCGTGGCCTTTTAGAGAAAAAATAAAATAAATAATGTAGACAGATTTCATTTCCGCTTTTCTTTATTGGGAATCGAGAGTTCTTAAGTGCGGATGAAGGATGCATTATTTTGTTTACGCTATTAGTCGTTACTGCAGCAACAGCAGCGGTACATCGGGATTTTGAAAAGGATTTCCTCTTTCCGCTTCAAGCTAATGCGGTTATAATTGACACGCGACGTAACGGATTGACAAATTTTTGCATTTTCTACATTATATAATACGCGATAATCCATTGTGCATTAATAATCCACGCACCGTACCTGCGGTGAGAAAGTCTAATTCGCAATTCTGAAGCTCGAGTGCGGCCGTATTATACAAAAGCAAAAGAGAAAAAAACAAAAAAAAAAAAAACCAACAGATCACAAGTGCGTGCCACAGCCAAATAATATTTCGCGATCTTTATTTGAAGCACGCGAGGCTCTCTTTTAATACCGTGCACTCGGTGGTTATGTACGTATACATGCGAACACTTGCATGTGTGTAGCTTGAGCTCAAGCTCTTAGGGGAGAGAGGTAGGTAGTAGTTATAACAGCAAAAGTCGATAATTTATTTCCAGAGCGTGCTCAAGAGGGTCATTCAATATCAAAATCGCGTGCGTGCATATGCATGATAATCAAATGAATATGCATTATATTATACATCAAACGTGCGGAATAATAACAATAATGAAGTGTTGCTATAGTCGCCGCCGCTGAGCAGTGTTATACCAAGTCGCCCTCCCGTTATAGCTTGAAGGGCTCCCTCCCCGTCCGACGCAATCGCGAAAGATGCGAGTGAGATTTTTCACCCATAATGCATCACTTTGTCGATATTGCACAAGAGCTGGAGAAACGGAAAAAAGGGAGAGAGAGAGAGCGAAAAAGACGTGAAACACGTGCCCAACGCTCGGAATCCTCTTTAATTTACAGATTTCATTTCACAGACGATTTGATTTTCCTCGGAATTGATACCGCTGCCCGCATGAGTACGTGGCTGACTATCAAAATTACGTCGGCACGGGGTAGGGCTATTTGTTTTCCGCAAGAGAATCTTAAACTTTGAGATATTCAATATTATATGCGGGATTCGCAAGCGAGGCTATATAAGAGATAAGGAGAAGTTATTTGATTGATTATGCACTGAGAGAGGGTTGGGGGTTCGGAATATTTTAAGTATCGGTATTTCATTTCGTCGCTGTGGGTGTGTGTGTGTGTAAAACTTAGCGTCCATTATATCAACAAATTGCTTTGGCAAGATTCCTGCGTCGAAATGTAAAATACAGTACCGAAAGAAAACGCTTTGAATGAATTATGAATTTTTTCCCCTCATCTTTGCATAGCATTGTCTGCGGAGTGCCGGTGAATCTCATTTCCAGAATAACGGAAATAATATTTAGCAACAATTTTACAACTCGCGCGGCGGAAGTTTCGTTCAGTCAAATTGAACCCTTACGAACGTTGAAACAATTTGCTTTTCAATTTGAAAGGAAATCCCTTGAAATTTCTTCTTTTTTTTTAAGTACGGATTTTTTTGTTAAATTTAACAATGAAAAATGGAAAAAGCGTAACAATTGTAATTTGCTCCAGTGCGAATGAATTTCTATTTTTATCATTTTAAAATGTTATGTCTGCTACTTCAATGAATTTGACATTAATCAAAAATTAATTCCGTCAGTAATATTTCGAATAAGTAAATTGAACATATAACAGGAAAAAATATTTTGAAATTATCATAATTATAATTTAATTATTATAATTCAAATTTATCGTATAAAGTATGTACTAGATGTCAAAGGTAAAAAGCATCTGAAAATTTCTTTTTAGCCAATATAGTGAATTAAATTTTCAATCAAACTTGGAAGGAATTTTTCCATTCCGTACTATTGATGCAAAAGAGCAAAAACGGATAGTCACGAGTGTGCATGAAAGGCAAAAATTCAAGTGGCATTTCAAATCACGAGGAAAATTTCGAAAAATGTTTTACGTAGTTGAACGTAATATTCTTACACTACGGGCGAGGTAATCAAGTATACTTTTAATTAGCAGTTTAAAATTAAAATAAGATTTCATGGCAAAAAAAAATTTTTAATACCTTTGAAAATAAATTGGTTGAATATTTTCATGAAAAATTCCACCAAAAAATAATGTCAAAGTAAAATATTTAAAGATTTTAATATATATCTACTTATTTGCGCAAGCGATGGTGTATTTGTATAGATTTAAAATGCATAAGAGAGAAACGAGACGGAGCAAAAGAAGCGAACAACATGAAAGAACATTCATCATTTTTATTTCTGAAAAAGTAGTAGGAGCTGCGGAAGAATCAAGTCTCTTGCACACGCTACACAATATACAGTATTTATGAACTGAAAGCGAAAGCGTAGGAAAAGCACATGACACATGAGACTTAACTCTGCATACATGCGTACATATAACAGAAATTTTCGCTTGTTTTTTTCAGTTCTTTTTCCTCGCCTCACAACTTCGTGCTCCGAACGCGAAGAGAGAAGTCAGAACCAATAACTCGTATCGACACTCACTAACAAGGCGTTGAACACGCGCCCATACAGCTCGGTGTCTGAATTTAACAGATCTTACATCTTCCTTTGCCAGATATGACAAATGGGCGAAAGAAAAATTTAAGCCGGGGGAACGCGGCAGCGCAGGAAAACTCCATCAGTCGGGGTGCCTAGCTCGCGAAATGAATAATGTAAAAACATTTCCCTGGCGCTTAAAAAAAGCAAAAGCGGCTAATGAAACGATAAGAGAAAACTCGCTCG
The DNA here is from genome assembly GCF_000599845.2 of Trichogramma pretiosum. Classification (NCBI taxonomy): domain Eukaryota; kingdom Metazoa; phylum Arthropoda; class Insecta; order Hymenoptera; family Trichogrammatidae; genus Trichogramma; species Trichogramma pretiosum. Next base: position 2,748,941 of record NW_019641690.1, read on the forward strand.
AAGCCGAAGCAGACACCTCTACGCGCGGGTGTCTCTCTCGCTCTCTCTCTCTCACTGGCAAAATATATATCTCTCCTTGCACAACAAAGACTCCGAATGGAAAAGTATAAAGAAATCCTAGCCGTATAATACGTCAAGTAGCCCCGAGGCTACTTTTTTTCGCTTTCTCTCTCTCCCTCTTTCTACTTCTGACAGGAAATTGGATCTCGAGGTAATGACTGAATTACGCGAAGACGGCGCGTCTCTAAGCCCATCGCCTTGTGCTTTCTCGCTGCTCGACTCCGTATACGGCCTCGCGCGCCCGTTCGGGTACCTACTACCGCTATATATAAGATACAAACGCCCGTGCCGCATCCTCTACCCTCTCGTTCCTTGGCAATTTGTTGCGCGTGCAAACGTTTAAAGTATCCTAAGACAACTATATTGCTTGTGTGAAATTGCCCGCAGCGAAACATTCGAATAAAACTAAAAGCCGCTTCTCGCTCGCTCGTCGTACCTTACGCCTGGTGTGCTACGGAGTATAAGGCCGTAATTAAAAGGTGCGAGTATTTTTCTTAAAAGAATGAACCCTTCAAGTGGAGGGTCGAAACTCAAACGCGCGCAATGTTGATTTAAACTTGGATAAATTACGAGTGGATTTTATTTTAGCTCTTGTTGCCGAGAAAGAGAGAGAGCGAGCTTAAACGTAATAGAAAAGAAATAATGAAACGAACGCTATTATTGGATCAAGAGAGAGAAAAAGTAGGGAGTAGAAACGGGCGGAAGTCCAAAAGAAACATTTAATTGTTTTATATACATAAAAAAGAAGAACAATGCAAGACATTTGTAAATATAGTCAAGCAAGCATGAAAATCCACTTTGCTCGCTAAAATAGAGGAGATTTTATGTGCCCAGTAAACGTGGCTACTTTTCTAAATTTTTCCAACTTGTTCAATTTTTGCTTTTCATTTTTGTTTCGCTAAAAAATAATATTTTTAATACAATATCTCGGCTGGTTATTTTCTTGCAATACACTTTTTCGATCACGTACTTCATAAGCTATCCATTTCTCAAGCTACGATAATATATATTTGAAAAATGCAATTTCCATGATAATTTGCCATCGATGCCTATTTTTTTCTCTTCTCTCTGCTCTAAGCTAGTTACATGCTCGATCAGCATGAATAAATCATTACACGTGTATTATACATGTATATTCGCGTTTCGGAATCTATCTTGAACAATGCTACGTTACTTATCCCTCCTTAAATAGATTGTATTTTTCATGGCGTTTTTTTATAGAAAAGCCCTGAGTAAGGAACAATACCGTGACTGATTTTCGTCGGATCGTTCGAGCGAAAAGACATGACCTGAAAATAAAGCAAATTGCGCATATAAAGCAATAGCCCAGTTTCTCCGGAGAAAAGAGAAAAGTAAAAAAAAAAAGGGAAAAGTAAAGAAAAAGGAAGGGTCGAATTCTCGAAGGTATAAACGCGCGTGGGTGGCAATCGCGAGGATAGTGCGCGCGCGCAAGTCGTTTGACTTGTATGAGGCAAATAAAGCCGAAGGGAAAGAGAAAATACGCGAGTGACAGAGGTAATCCGATCTGTGCGACTTTCGACCGATGTCTCTCCGACCCTTGAGTTTTTTCTCTTTTTTCCATCCCTCGCCCATGCTTTAGCCCACGTTTTTAGCGTGTGCGGCTTTGTACACGCTCGTTCGTTCGTTCGTTGAGTATATTGTTGAGGAAGATTTATGCGATTAGTAATCGAATTTTCATGCGCTTGTTCACAGACACAAGCACACACGTGACGTGCACAATTTAAATGCGTGTTTGTGTGTGTGTGCAGTGCTCTCAATAGTTAACGCTTGCGCGAGCGTGAAAGAAGTTTTAAGCTGCGGCGGGTCTTTTGGCAAACAGTTTGTCGTGTAATAGATTTTTCTACTTGAATAGTCGTGTGGGGTGCAACGAAAAACTTGAGAATAAAAGGAGAGTCTTCGCAAATTTGCAGGGTGTTCTTTTTTGTTGTTGTTGTTATTGTTGAGTCTCTGAACTTTTTGAATTCTTCTCTCAGACTTTGAGAAAACATGCGCAACGCGTAGGACGGTATACAGAAAAATTGTGATCTCATGCAACGAGGTAAAAGACACGCACACATTTTTTCTCGACATTATTTGCGGCCCTTTCAGAAAATACAGCAGCAGTAGCAGCAGGAGCCTCCGGAATATTCCAAAATATCCCGAATTTCTTGCATTACGTATGCAGGATGTATCTCTCGTGTCTTATCTCTCTATCCATTTGTCCGTAAATATTTCTTTTTCTCCCCCCTCATCAGTGATCCGACTATACGCCCAACCCTCGGCTAGTTTTCTTTAACCCTCCTGTCTTTTTTTCCTCTCTCTCTCTCACTCTCTACGCAATTCGACGCATTGTAATTCCGTCCGACCAGTTTCACTAGTGGCGTGCGCGCGCGCTCTGGAGTCTCTACGTGCCATGCATGTCAAATTCGGCACATAAAACTGCTGCCACGCCGCTGCTACTGGGGAGACAGTTATACGTATAGCTGTGAGCGAGCGTGCGCGCGCGCCTTGGCTAACGTATCACCAGCACGTGTCAGTTTCGCACCGTTGCTATTGGCATTATTGCAGCCAGAGCCAGAACTAGAGCCGAGCCAGCCAGGAGTCGAGCCTCAGGACTGTCGTAAATATTCGCGCCAAAGAGAGCAGAGAGAGAGAAGAGAAAGAGCGGGAGTTGTGCCGTGATTAAAGGCCAGAGTATTAGATGCGACTCCGATGGCTGAGCTGTGTATATGTATATGGGGAAGGGCCTTTTATTACGATATCGATTCCGAAGTGTTTCGCTGCTTGAGGGATAATTAATAACCAGTAGGTGAATACTTACAATTAAAGTACAAGAGAATGCCGGCGACGAGGACGAATATGACGATCAGCAGGACCAACATCAGCAGCAGTATCGTCGGCCTGCACCAGGGACTGCCCATCGACGTCGTCATGGCCTCCTTCACGGGCCTCTTCTGTTCCATCACAACACTCGACTCGCCACTAGCGTTCACCATAACACCTTTGAACTGCGCCTGATTGTTCTGTGTCTTCTTCTCGGAGGCCAGGAAGCCGTGATCGTCGTCCGCCGCGGCCGACGCCCCGTCACCGGCGCCACTCGACGCCGCGTAAACACCGTAGGCCTCGAAATTGTTCTTCCTGTAGCCGTTCATTTTCTCGTGATGCTGCGCGTCGTCCGTGGCGTCTTTGCCGCGCGTCGACGAGCCGTAACCCGAGGCGGTCCCTCCGGCCTCGTGATCGTAGGGCTTGGAGGCGCCGTCGCCACCCGAGTACCTCGGCGACAGATCGTACTTGGCTCGCTCGTAGCTCTTGGACGTAGTGAGCTCGTACTTGACGCCCTCGTAGACCTTGGCGCGGCCCGTGGTCTCGTAGCCTCGATCGGCGCCTATCGTCGTGGGCCCGCGACGATGCGCCTCGTAGTCGCCGGCACCGGCGGCGGCACCCGCGGCCTCGTACCTGGGCAGGGTGCCGTACATCTTGGCACCGCCGCCGCCGTGGTACTTGCCGCCACTGTCGTAAGCCGCGGCTGCCGCTCGATGAAGCATCTCGGCCTGCTGCTGAGCCGCGGCCAAATCGTACGCCTGATGATCGTGATTGGTCTTGATTCCTCCGGAATCGTAGCCATTGTGCGTGCTGCTGACGTCGCTGTAAGTCACCCTCGCGCTGGCCTTCTTCGGCTCGAGTTTCAGCGTCTCCTCGGCGTAGCGAGCGAACTCGTAGTCATTGAGCTCCCTCGAGTATCGTCTCGTGGGGTCTTGCGACGGATCGGTCGCGCCCCCGTACGACCGGACGGGATCGTAGGGCGCGTCGAGATCCGACTCGGCGTAGCCTCGCTCGCGCTCGAATCTCGGTCCGTTGCTGCCCACCGCGTCGTCGCGGTGGCCATACATCCGAGCCGTGGCCCCGGGGTCGCCACCGTAGCGACCACCGTCGTCGAAGCCGACGGTGTTCTTACGATCGTAGGTGCCCATCCTCGACACGGGATGATAGCCGCGGTCGAGATAGCCGCTCTCGGCGACGCCATAATTGAGAGAGGACGACGGCACGATCTCCTGATGATAGATGGTCTTGGCCGAGGAGAGGCCCGCGGCCGCGTCGTAATCCACGAGGTAGCGGGACGACCTGCGCTCGCTGCTACCATAGTCCATTGAGCCCTCGACTACGTTCGGTAGCTTGCTGTTTAAATTCTCGCCTATTAGGGCCGGACGATGATACTGATAGTTGCCGGAGGAGTGTCCTTCGTTGTTGATTGCCCCTTGCTGCTGCTGATGCTGCTGCTGGCCGTTATACAGGGGGGCCTCGGCATGCTCGACGACGAGGCTCGGTAGACGATTGTTGGAAGCACTGCTGCCGCTCAACAACGAGCTGTCTGGAGTGTTCTGCGTCAGGTCCAGTCGCAGGCCGGCGTTGTTCTGGCGGTGCATAGTTCACTATTGAGCATGATTGTCGAATTGTCGATTGGTTTCGCGCTGACACACACACACACACACTTTCGACGCACTTTTTTTGTTTTTTTAATCAATTACTATAACGGCGAAGACTAAAATTTTCGTTGAGTATCGTTATTTTTTTTCTTGTTCTCGAAGAAGGAAGACAGTTCTCTTGGATATGTTAGTATTCGTTATCTTAGTTGTTAGTCGGTTAGAAGACGATAAAATTAGTAGAAGACCTTGGTCGGAGGAGGAGTAATGATTCTGTAAGCAAGAAAAGAGATAGGAAGCTGTTAGTGCAATGTTAACGGAAAATTAGTCATTGTTAAAAGTTATAAGAGCTCGTTATGTGAAATATGTTAGAAATGGCCCAAGGGCTCGTTTGCGCGCAAAATCCTTATGGTTACATCGCCGCCACGGCATAAAAAGGTTCATCAGCATCAGAGCATCGTAACTGATTAAAATTACAAGGGACTTTCTGTAACTTTCGGCCCCTTTCCGCGAGCAGCGACGGCGGCGGCGTCAAAATGTTATGATATACTTTCGCAAGTGTTGTACTTCACGGAAGGAAAATTTTTGAAAGCGATTTTCCATTAGCCAGGGTGAGTTATTATCCTTCTCTCTCTCGCTCTCTATCGCAAAACGTGTAAGAAGTTTTCGTAAAACATTAGAGAGAGGCCATCCCTGCCGCTAAGCAAAAGTGCCATTATACACGCCGCCGCCTTCCTTTTTCGACGCGCCATTTAAAAATTTCTCGCATAAATCAACGAATATGGCAAATGTATTAGTAACTTTGAGCCCGAGAAAAATTCATAATGCATTACATATTTTTTTTCATAAATTTTCCTTGTGTTAAAAAAAAAGGTGCAAAAAGGTGCAGCCTTTTTATAACGACGAAACGATATAATACATCTGCAAATTATTATTCTAGCCTTTGAGCATGGACTGCGCTGTGGGTATATAGCGCAGCGAACACGCGTCGGTTGTATAGAGCATATAAACATCTTGGATAAGTGTACGGGGCAAGGACTTAGTAGACTGTACAGAAACGACAATGATTATTGTAAGAATAGCTTATATACACGTACACTCACACCCACCCACCGACACACACGCATATGCGAACACGAATATATACATAGAAGTATATATAGTTACTCCGCATGAGTGTTCAAAGGAGATTGCTGTTCCACATGCAAATACAATTAGTTCCGGAGAGTAACTTCATTTGCGTACATTATAAGGGATGGCTCGTCGAGACTCGTTGGCAATTTATGCAAAACTGCGTGCGTAGAGAGAGAGAGGAAAGACCGATTGAGGAGTACACGTATAGTTGCGAGGTTGTACGTGTGTGTAAGGACGTTGTATATCACTTCGTGTATAAAAGTATAAAAAAATGTCATCATCGTACTTGCGTGTACAATGTAACGCGGTTTTTGGCTTGCCTTGGCACTGAGAATCTCGGTCGAATCAGGGACACATTTCAAGACGAAGCTCGAGAATCTTACAAATTCCTAAAATTTTATCCCCCAATCCTCGTGCTCTCTAATGTCGTCGACCTACTGTGTGGCGACTAAATAGCTCTCAGGCTAAACACGGTATTTATACACGCGGTCGCGCGGGCCGCTCCATTCAAAGGCCAAACTACCGAGCTTTCACGCACGCGCGGGCTCGTGCCTCATATCCAGTTAAATATATGTATGTATCATTTACATATATGTACTAAATACATACATATGTGTATTATACATGGTATACACATCGCGCTCAGTAGCTCAAACAAACACATATTTGACATTGATATACGAAATCCATTAGAGCCTGCACATAACGCAGAAGCAACAGCGGCGGGGGCGGCAACTAGCTAGTAGTAGCTATAGCTACAATCTTGGTAGGCAACGTATGTGTGCATGTGTATATCGGGGCCAGGGTGGAGCGGCGGGGGAGGAGGAGGCAAGCAGCGTCCATTCACTGGCAAGAGCAAACAATTAAACCGCACCTCGTCATATACGTCGGGACCGCGCGCTGCTAGAGAGAGAGAGAGAGAGAGAGAGAGAGAGAGAGAGAGTGAGTGCAGTATATATATAGCCTACTACTACTAGTACTATTGCTGCTGCAAGCACGAGGCATCCCGCTAAATCCCAAGCTCGATCCAAGCGCGCGCTCGGCGCTCCTGCAAAGATCCTGCAGCCGAATTCTGCCCGTACAACAGGCATACACACACGTGTACATCTATGAACAGCTAGAGGCAAGTATATAGCATTCAGCGGAGCACAGTGTACACGCGCTGCTGCTACTACTACTACTACTACTACTACTACTACTGGCAGCCGAGACTCGACGTAATATCTTGCGTTATTAAACGGCATGCCATACCACGTCATATCTCTCCCATGCCCATGCGCTCCCTCTTAAACTATCTAACCATCTCTCTGTCTTTACTAATGACGAGCACTGCCGCGCCGTCGCCGCGCTGAGAGCGCAGTGCATAATGGTACACTTGCATCATGCCTGCAGACCCACCCTCTTACCCCGTAGTTGCTTCTCTACAGCTACCACCCCCCCTTTTCTTTAGTTAGTGCATGTAGAGAGTAACATTATTGTGCAGCTCATATATATACGTAATATCTTGTAAATTTCAAAGTCTACATTATCACCCTCCCTTCCTCGGTATTTTGACGAAATTCATCGACTGAAAATTCTCCCTCCCTCTCCACCTCTCTGCTGTGTGTGTGTCGGATTCTGTAAGGTCGAAATATTCAAACAATATATGTATACAGAGCACGAAAGAGAGAGAGAGAGAGAGAGAGAGAGAGAGAGAGTGAGAGAGGGAGTTGGAGTGCACTCGCGAGAATATACATTCCCTCTCTCGTTCTCGATCCATATACAGGTATATATCTCGCTTCGACTGTTCGAGCCGTTGCTACCGCCGCCGTCGCCGCGCGTCGGACTCTCTCACTGCTGGCAGTGCGATATAATTGAGCCTCGGTATGTGCCTACCCTGGCCTTTCTCGCGAACTTCCTGATACGGCTGTGCAGCAGAGAAACTACCACCACTAGACTCGTATATACACGATCCGCTTGGTCAGAGAGACAGAGAGGCGTGTGCGGGGATTTGCTGCACCGGCAGCAGCAGCAGCAGCAGCAGCGGTGTATAGGATCGATATGCGCGCCGCTGCGGCCGACTATTCCTGGCATGCCGTTGCTGCCTAGACTACTACTGCCCCGAGACTACTATCTACTAGTACCGCTGCCTGTGCAACTACCACTACTTTGCTGCTGCTGCTACCCCTCCGAAGGTATATAGGAATAAGTGTGTGAGTGTGTGAGTGTATGAGAAACGATCCGATGTAGAGCATCGGACCTTTCGCGGTGATATAGGTAGCAGCAGCAGCCCCGACTGTCCGCTTCGCGAGAGTCAGAGTCGTAATTTAATAATAGATATTTGAGAGTCTTCGAGGCTCCTCCCGTATACGTACGTTGCCTCGAGGATTTTCGTGCTAGATTTTACCAAACTACTACTACTATAAGCCCTCGATAAAAGCCTTAATATTTTCTCGTGTGTGCGGCAGCGTTCTCGTGAATATACGCGCGCTCGGCCTTTTATACCTGTCTATTAGTATTATTCCCCGTAATCAGATTTGTTAACACTGTCATAAAGAGAGGTACAACGTCGTATCGCAGCGCAAAGAGGTTGGAGAGAACTTTTGGTAACTGCCCCCGGGATAAGAGAGCTAGGACAGAAAGAGAGAGATAGAATGAGAGAAAAGCAAAAAGAAAACAACAAGTACAATCTAACACGTCTGGAGTAATAGTAGTTAGCCAACTTTTCCGGTTAGAAATTGCTTCTGCCCTTTGCGCGCACGCGCTTTGTATATACAATACAGACACAAGTTTTAACATTTTAAGACGCCTAATCAGCACCGTAAAGTCTGCTCAGGTAAAAGCTGTAGCAGAAGGTACGTTGGTACGTGTAGCCTTAACGATATGGAAAAAAATAAGACGGAGTAAATGAGGTAAAGACAGAGGAGAAGGATAGAGAATAGAGAGCGAGGAGAAAGGAAAGGAGGAGTTTACATAATCGTAGCCGGGGCTTTTGGCCCCGCGGGCACAAGTCACTATATACAGTGCGCAATAATAATAAAACCATTATCACCGGTTCCTTGTACCGTATACTGTGAGGCATGTACGATTTCGATTTCTGTTTTCAACGCAGTGAGATTTTAGCCTGAATTTCTATTTCCATATTGCTATCGAATTTCGACCTTTCGTTTCTCGTATCATTACACAGTGCTACGATAGGTAAACGTTAAATAATTCTTCCACGTTCATTCGTTTCGATTCCCTTTTTTGTTTGCTTGCAGCTTGTTTGTGCAGTTTTGAATGTATATACCCAGGAAGTTGTGTCTGAATGCGGATCGCGAGCACGTCGTTATATATATATATAGATATAGATATTTTTTGGAGCACCCGCTTATATTTTTTTCACAATATATAAAAGGGATCTGGCGTATAAATGCTTTCACCGGGGAGGTATAGGATTGGTTGCGAAATTTACGTGAAAAATTGATTCCAATCGGATGTGTAATGACAGACACGGGCTATCAATCCACTGTCGGTGCTTGTTTTATCATTTATTTCAAGATTTTCTCGTATAATACGTATAGTAGTATGCGTCGAAGCTGCGCACTGAATAGCGCAACGCGGAAAATTATCCAGCCCGAATGGAATTTTTTTTGTTATCTCGTGCTCACAGCGTAAACTCGAGTCTTTGACATTCTCAATAATCCAGCGAGCCGCGAGAGGAGTAACTTTTCGGTCTAGACAATGGGCATTATAAATACAAGAGCTGGAAAAGAGAGAAAGAAAGAGAGAACGGAGAAAACCAGATGCTAGCTGCTAGCGCGGGAAAACAGCAGTAGTCGGGTTATACGCGGTAAAAGAAGGAGAAGAAGCAGAAGCAGAAGAAGAAGAAGAAGAAGAAGAAGAAGAAAACAATAGCAATTCTCCACCCGTCTGCATCAATAATGAAAATGTTAACGATTATCCCTCTTGCGAAAGTTGCTCTTATTGTTGTTGCAATTTCCAAGGTGTATATAGACATGTACGCACATCCGCGGGAGTGAGATCTTACAATACCCCCGCGCGTGCGATATTACATTCCTCGGCGCATGTGTGTACTCTGCAATGCCGACTTTTCGGGCGTTAGCTTAGATATCTGCATAATAGACAACGAAACTCGACTGACTCGCTCCGCGACTGTATAATAATGCGGACGGAAGTACGTATTACTTCGAGCTCGTATTGACTGCACACGTTTGATATTATGTAGGGCGAATGCAGGGAGTGAAACGCAATATATTATTACTAGTTTGTACATAACTGGGAACTAGTAGTAATACACTACACGTATCGCGTGAAAAGTCAACTATTTTCGAGGTGCGCATCTAGTAGATCGTTACGTATACCTTTGAAGAGCTCGAGAGAGTAAAAAATATATATACGTACGAGAACACATTCCATTTGGCGCTCGCGAGCGCGAACGAGCCGAGCATATAGATATGAGTGATTCTGACTAACTTTTAAAATAACGCCTAAAAAAATTTTTGATGAAAAATTTAGCGGCTCAGTATCCGGAATGAATTTTTCTTGAATATTATCAACAAAGAATCCCAAAAATAACTTTGGGCTTTATTTTCCTCCATAGTCCATTTGGGAAACCCGATTTAAATGTGGGTCAAAATAAAACTTCTTCAAATTTTCGAATGACACCGATCTAGATGCGCTTTTGATATGTTATAGTACATGGTAAAAAAATCCTAAAGCCAAAATTTTACTCCCCATCCCCCCCTCCTACCCCCTCCACCCCTATAAACGTCCATTCTTTATTTATATTCATTCTGAAGCCCTGAAGTAATTAAAAAATCTGAAAAAATTCATAATAGTACATATCAACAAAACTAAGCACCTTGAATTTCTTCAGATTTTTCGAGGGCTTCAGGCCTTCAGATAAAATAATTAAAAATTTGGAAAATTTATATACGGCGATACGAGCCAATATCAAACTCGAAAATTTTTTTCTCTGTTTTATGCATTGAAAAACATGACCTTAAATTTCTTTGGATTTTTTCAAGTTTCCTTATGCACTTTTTGAAGCGAAAAAACCCCTTTTTCTTTCATGTGTTTTCATGTGACATTACTTATATCATCCCGCACATAATTATCTACGTAGGCGAATTGCGTAGTCATTATAAATGAATTAAATGTAAAATTTTTTTTTTACGGCCTTGCCCTTGATGATATAGCAAAATTTTTTAAATAAAAAAAGAAAGTGTGTGAAAAAAAATTATTTGTTGAATAATTTATTTATTCATGATAAGAAAAAAATTTTTCATGAAAAAAAATATATTTATAAAAATTTTTCATGAAAAAAAAAAATTGTTTATAAAAATTGTTTATAAATTTCCCATGAAAAAAATTTTTTTTATAAATTAATTAATTTATTCATAGTAGAAAAAAATTTCATGAAAAAAAAATTTTTTTCAAAAATTTTTAAGTGATTAACGCAGGATTATCGAATGTTCAATCCAGCGTACAATTCTTATTAAATAAGGGACAGAGTTCTGGTTGGGCTCATTTTGTTCGTCTTTTCCAGCCCTTTTTAAACATGTATACAGATATAAAAAAAAACAATAGTCCATTGTAAAAAATGAAAATGTATAAAAAAAGCTAAAAGTTCAAATAATCCAGTACGCGCGGAAAACATTCTGGGAAATTTCCAATTTAGGAGGATCAAGTTCAGGTCACAAATTTTTCTAAAGTATGTGAATAAAGGAAGGTAACATGATAATTTCAGATCATTTGGTTAATAGTCCATTTTTTAAGAAGCTATCGAAAATTTATTTTATTCGCAGTACGTTTTTTGACTCAAGAGTAAAATCGATTTTCAAACGTGCGATACAAAAAGGACGGGCCACCAAAACGCTCAAAAATAAAAGTGTAGATCTCTCAAGTCTTCTTAAAGACCCTGATAAAATTTCAGAACTGTGCATGGTAAATTACCTGACTTACACATCAGTACGTGCAATTTTAAAAGTTAGTCAGAAACACTCATATATAAGCCTCGCTAGAGACTTTTGAAGTATAATTGACGCAATCAAACGTCGCGATTACGAGGGCAAACTCGCGTAAAGAGAAACAGGCCTGTATATCTCGCAGCGCCGGGCGTATATAGCTTGCGAGCCCGTTTCGGGAACGCCTCGCGCTGCAGTACAGATCGTACCCGAGAGCTAGCTGCTACACGTCGAGAGTTAGGATTATTCTCGCGATGCTGAAATAGTAGTAAGCAAGCCCCGGGTCTTAAATGTTATGAACTTGGGTTTGCTTCGTCGTAAATGTTGGATGTGTATGAGAGGCGAGCTAGCACGAGGAGGAGTATAGTTTCGAGTAACTCCTTGCGATGAATATTTTAGTGTTTTATGCGTGTACGTACGTGTGTTATGTGTACGTATACGTTTCACGCGGGTGTCGGGGAGTCGGATCACTCAAGGCAACGCAGCAAGCTTTTGCGCGCATTTTATGCATCCGCGCCGAGCCCTAAACTCCAACCTGAAATGTGACTTACGGGGCCATTATATCTATGCCGCATCGATTCTAATAAGGAAGCTCTCTCTCTCTGTCTCTCGTCGGCGGAGGCACGAAAATACACGTGTGGCTCATAAAGGGTCGAGATGTTTTTTCTTTTATGTATCCTCAAGTATTTATTTATCCAGCACAAACGTCGCCAGGAGGAAGTGCTTCTCTCTCGCGCGCGCGCGAACCATCGAAGGAAGTAGCCTCAAGGGGTACGACGACGCCGGCGCTGTACGTACCATCTATACTAACAGCACACCCGGCAGCAAATACCACCGAGCGCGCGCGTATAGAGCGTTGACTGTACCCTGCGCCGAACATTATATTCTTTTAGTGCAGTAGTGCTCTTGGCGTAATGCATGAGTACCACCGGCAGCAGCAGCAGAAGCAGCAGCTCAGCACCGCTATGCTCTGCACCGAATGGAAAAGCGATAACGGAAATGGATATAAGCCATTGGACCTAGTGCGCACGTAAACGTGAAATTTGAATTTTTTGATGTACGCATTTTTCGGTAAAAGATGGCTGGCGGTATAGCATCCGTTTTGCGCGAGTGTAGCTTACGCGCGCTGATTTTTGACTCTTTACCTGTTTTTTTTTCTCTTTTTTTTCCATACCGTGACAGGGGTAGATACGACGCGTCAGTAAAGTTTCAACTGACGAGTAGCAGCAGCAGCGACTCACGCTTGAGTTATTACGAACAAAAATCGGGGGGAAATCACGATTTTCTTCCTCTTCTTTTATTTTCATAATTTTAATGCCCCCTCGCGCTCGCACACGTATATATTATAAGGATAACGCTTGATTTAACATTTCATTTAATATACACCGACCCCTGCGCGAAAACTGGCAAGATATAATATGGCGAGCGGCGCGCGCGTCAACGATACGAGTTTTAATAATAAAATTCTCCCCGCTCAGCGCTGCTCGATACGTACGTGGCACGTGATTCTTTTTTAATACAGTCAGTCGATACGTCGCATTGTACATGATGCATAAACACGATAATTCGATGATTTTATATTTGAGCGGTGGATAAATAAAGCTCCGTAATACGGATCCGTATACGAGACGAAGCTAATTGAAGCGTCGGATAGACATTTATCTTTTCTTTTCTTTTAAAGGCTGTCTGCGCGCTGGCCTTGGTCGTCAAAGGAGTCGAGCTCTGCTAAACATACGAGCGCAGATCTCTTAACGTTGAACAAGAAGCAAATAAGAGAGGTAAAAAAAAGTGAGAAAGAGAGAATAGCAGTGAGGGAGAGGAAGATAGAGAAAGATAGAAAACGAGACGACGCGCCCGTTGCAAAGAGAAATGGGAGGCAAGAGGAGGAAAAGGACAATAATATGCTCTTGAAAGAAATGGGTCTTTGCGAGATGGGAATTGAAAAAAGTCGTCGTCGTCTACTCCATGGACGAAGGCAGCGACGGCGGCGACGGTCAGGAGAGAAGCGGGAGGACAAATCTAAAGTGCTACTCGTTCACTTTATGTTCTATATAACCTTCTTCTTCTTTTTTTTTTGCTCCATCTTTTGCTCTCCTTAATTCCGTACATTTTTATCGTTTTTATCGTCTCGACGATATAATCATTCCTCGATCGTGCGATGATCGTAGTGGTGGTGGTGCTGCTGCTGCTGCGTGGGAGATCGAGGGGAGCAAAAAAAATTTTTTTTCTCAGACGCTCCTCGGGACCGTAAAGCAATCGATGTAAACTACGCACATAATTTTGCGGGGAAAAAAGTTTCTAATCTTTTAGACTCGAGTTCATCATAAATTTGTGCCCCGTAAACTTGGTCGAAAAAACGGCCGGATTTTATGGTGACGATGCAAAAAGATCTGCAAGCAGCTCGAGCAGTAGCAGCGGCAGCAGCAGCAGAGATCCATAATTTTGGATGCGGTGAAACTAGCTCAGCTAAAAGTCGAAAACGGTCAGCAGATATATAACCCGTGTTGCGTATGCAAAGGAGAAGCAGCAGAAGAAGAAGAGGCAGAGAGCCGTGAATATGCGTGCATATATCTGTATGTGTGCGTGTGTGTGTATATACATATGTGTGTGTGCTCGCCGATAGACAAAATATACGATTCTCTGTATAATTAATCAGTGCTGCATGGGCATGTCTGCATGTATGTGTGCACAGACTTGTATGCGCGCGGTATATAAACTACGTGGCCACGGCGGATATTGCTAAACGCATGTGGCCGATTGTTCGTTTGGCTTTTGTGAAACCTCAGCGAGTACGCTGAAAAGAAAAGAGTACAATTGAAGTGAGAGAGAGAGAAAGAGGATTTGGACGGGCGAATCGATAGTCCGGGGGCCGCCACCGCCGCTGCTGCTGCTGCACTGGCACATAAGATCTATATAGGCTATAAAAGTAAAAAGAACGAGAGCAAGGCAGAAAATCAAATAGAACGGATGGTGATACCTGCGCGAGCTTTTTTCAGCTCACTCTTCCTCTCTCTCTTTCTGGTTAAATAATTTTAAAAGATATGCGGAAGAGAATTTTCAAGCTAAACGAACGAGCTTCGAGCTTTTTGCACGCGTACACCTCTCACTCTCCATGATGAAATAAGAGAAAAATTTCACGCGCAGTGGATTCAATTTTTCTAATATCAAACGTTATCCCGCCATTTCGAATTTGAGAAAAGTGCAGTAGGGGGTTTTTCCTCTTTCTCTTTATTTTATCCAGGCCAGGGCTATATTTGTAATTTTGAAAAATAACTCGACGGTGCTCTCGAATTTTTTTTTCAATCACTCGGAGCATGAAAAATTGTTAAATATATTTTACAGCGTCGAAAAGCTGTTAGCCCCGGTAGTTACGAGCTGGAATGAATCAATGCAAAAATAAGTGGGGAAGAGGCGGCGGCGCACATGGAAGAAAACGTCTGGTGCCTGCAGACACTCTATAAATAAAATCGTGTCACACGAGGTATCGATCCAAAAAACACAAGCTCGTATGCACGTACACACGCGCCCAGATGCGACCACACCGACTCGTCGTAACCAAGCCGTGCATTATATTATTCTCGCTCGAATTCGCGAATTTAGATTTTTCAACGTACGAAGTAATTCCCCCGCTTGATTTTTCGATAAAAGTTTGCTTTGTCAATTCGCGCAGCAGCAGGGGTAGATCTGAAAAGTCGTTGAAAAAAAAAAAATAAACGTAAATAAATAAAAGAGGCAACGCACTCGCAAACTGATTTGAATGAGGCCGATTAATAGCATTTCTCTATCAGGGTGCGTAATCTGCGACAAAACTAGAAAAAAAAAAGAAAATCCATCAAAAGCAAAGCAAAATATATACAGAGTAATCTTTTTTTAACCCCCTTTCATTTTCGCGCTCGCACACACACACACGCGCGCACACACTCTGTCACTGCACAGTGGAGAGGGCCCGAATCCTTTGTTACCATTTACAAATACAGAGGGAAAGAGCAGGCAGGTTCGGGTGTATAAAAGCGTGCCGAGGCAATATCCCTTTGCCTTTTGTGTAATCCATGTGTTAGTCGCTGTGCTGTGCAGCTGTGTGCACGTGTGTGCCATATAGTTTATATCGTACCTGTATGTGTGTGGGTGTGAGAGACAGGAAAAGGGGAAGGGAAGGTGGCTGGCGAAAGAGTATTGCTATCGCTCGTCACTGATACGCAAGCGTACTGTTTTGGCGCACAACACACAACTCACGAGCACCGAGTGCGTGTATACCGCTATAAACCTTCGCTCTCTGCCCGGTCGCCGATACGGAGGAGGTGAAATATTTTTTCGCCGCTTTTGTCGAACTTGACGCGCGTGGAGCCGAAAGTTAACGAACGTCTCGAAAGCTCTTTCCGAGAGCTTTCGAATGGGGGGAATTTTCATTTTTGTACCGAAAAAAAATTTGCAAATTGCGCGAGGCAGAGGCTTATGTATTTTACAAACTCGAACACACGCGCATGATAATAATACGGCTCGTAGTGCAAATTGACGAAAATAGCTCACGTGGTTATATTCATGTACACCTGCGCGCGAGCTTCAAGCGAGAGAGAGAGAGAGAGAGAGCAAAGTGTCGAGCGCGAGATTGCACTACTCCGCTGCGGCGTAAGCGTCATCGTGCCGTAAAGTATCATCAGCGCTATTAAATTACTCGCGGCTTTCTGCTTTTCCAAGGAGCTGAAATTCCCTCTTAAACGCGGGAAGCGTCAGCGACTACGAGTGTGAACCTACCCTTTCTTCACCCGCCCCCACACCCCCTGCCCCACCGTTTGCCAGACAGCTAATTTACCCTTCTATATGTATATAAGTATTTATGTACGCGCCCCTGCGTCGGTGCGAATATACATATGGTTTTCACGAAAATGAACGCATGTGTCGCGGCTAGACGCGTTAATTTTGACGCCAAAAAACAATGGAACAAAAAGGAATGAAAGAAAAAACTATGTCGTCGTCGTCGTCGTCGTTGTTGGCAGTTAGTGTCGGTGGCGGCAAAAACTTGTATTATGACAAACTGCACGTTTGAGTGTGCTCGGCCCATGCATACTCTATAGCAAAGTCTAGCGCGATATTCTATGCGCGCAAGTTTTGCGCGGTTTACATTCACACAGTAGTAGAAGTGGTATATAGTAGCAGCAGTAGCAGCAGTTTTGACCATCTGGGAGGAGCAACGAGGGAAAACAGCTCTACCAGACGTGCATAATACTCCTATGTGCACTGTCCTGAACATATTTTGCTCTCTCTCTCTCTCTCTCTGGCTGCTGCTGCTGTGTCTCACCCGCCGCGTTATATATAAATACTACTATACACCAGAGGCGGGCGCGCGCGCGAGTAGCAGTCGAGTTTCGGTGAGTCGAGAGAATTATAATGTATGGTAAGATACGAAAATGCAAAGCCACCCGGGGTGTACGTAAGTAGAAAAACAAGAGCAGCAACAGCAGCAGAAGTAGCAGACGTAGCTTGTTGTGTGTGTGTGTGTGTGTGTGTGTGTGTGTGCGGTATCTGATTTTCCGACTTCGAGTATGTATAGGGCGTCCCCCGGCCGTGTTTGGCTATGCAGAATTTGAATTTGATATACGCGGAAAGTTTCGGCATCGCAGCAACAACGCAGCAGCACAGCGGAGGCAGCTGTTGTCCGAAGCCTACGATGAAAATATCGATGCAAAAACGTACGAAAAACAAATTAAAAAATTACGCAGGCCGAGACTCTCGGACTATATTACACGCGAAACCTGCAAGGGTCTCCTAAGAAGCCCATCGGCATCAGCTCTGGCGAGGTTCATCATAATATTAGATTACACAAGCGCTCGGCGGCGGCGTTCTCGCGCACAATACGCGCTTAATCCTACAACGCGAAGAGCTTAAAGCATTTAAAGGCTAATAATAATGCCAGTGCGCGACTATGTGCGGTTCCATTATATGAGGTAATGCGATTTAAGCTCGCGCGCGTCCAGAAACATGCGGAGCTCCTTGTTTTCTGCTTCAACTGTGCGCGCACGGCCACAAACGCTCACATACACATATATGCGACTCACGCGACCTGCATGAAACGATCTTATACACTACGCGCTACGAATATAAAAGTATATAAGGGGACGAGTCTCGGGTACACACGGCCTTGACGCTAATTATTCCTTGTTTTCGACCATACGTTTTTTATAATGCGGTATAAAAAGCTGTGGTGCGCGACGCATACATACACACGTACAGGCGTACGCACAAGCGAACGTAAAGTCACCGCAAAACTTTGATTTTATTCTTTTTCTCTGTCTCTGGCGTGCCCGCGCGTGCGTTTTTTTTTTTATTTATTTACTCGAACTTGGAAAAGCTGCGAGTTGGACAATTTTTGCGGAACTTTTTTTGCACTGCGCGAAGATAAGTTCGAAAGAGCAGCAGCAGCAGCTAAAAGTAGGTCCTGGGTAAAAAGCGAAGTTGGCGAAGTAACTCTGAAATTCGCTCGAGGCTACGGAGCGTACATATACACACTGTTGAGTTTGAGCAACCACCAGTTAATTATGTCTTATGCGTCCCTCTATATAGATATATTTACTCATATATACGTGTCCCGCACACACACACACATATACCACGGCAATGTCGCATGCTGTAAACGTGTCATTAAAGTTTACATTGCCCGAGAACATTTGTAATTTAGGCTTGACAAAAACACCGAGCTTGCGAGAGCTCGCACCACCACACAACAGTACACACAGACACACGTACTTGGGTATATAGTTCGCACTCGTTGCTCCGCGCTATACGCGGCTAATATCGAAGTACGTTAAAACTTTTTTGCGTGCCCTCGACAATTGTCTCGAAAATTCGTTAAAAAGTAAGTTTTATAGCCCCTTTATCTAACCTTTTTCAGACGGCTTTGATTTGACAAATTTATGGCTGTGGAGAAAAAGAACCTGATTTTCTGATGCAAATACGTAGTTGAGTTAAAAGAGCTCACCTGTAACAAACAAGAAAATAGCCTGTTAATCAGTGTAGATTTAGAATGTGATGAAATTATAAATATTGAATACTTTATTAACTGAAAAAGAATCATTTTCATTGTAATTGAACATGATTTTGACTTTCCCCTTACGAAAAGAAAATGATTCCACGTACGTTAAGTAAACCATGCTACGACTTATACAATTATATTTACTTTGCCACTTGCATTTGAAAACACATAAGGTTACTCGCCATCTAGTGGTAAGGGTGCAAAGTGATATTATCACATTTAAAGTAGCTGAAAACGGGTCCAATTGTTTTGGAAAAATAAAATAGTAATTTTTAAGTAATTTAAAATGCACTTGATATTTATAACATAATAATTCTGTTTAGAAAATTAACCAAAAACAATCCCAATAATGTATTTTCAAACATTTTTATTGTTTAATTTTTTAACATTGGGATACTATTAATTTTGAGCATTTCTATCGCTGGAGAAAGGACCTTCAAAGATTGTGGTTAATAATCTATATAAAATAGTATAAATAAACGGAAATATCAGTGAATTCCAAGATAGCACGCTTTTATCGACCCCAAAACGTCAAACTTCATCGCGTAGTACCCAAAAATCAAGATACGTGCGCGTAAGTACCTATCAGCGCTCCCTTCGCTCATATACACGAAAATATATAAAGCCAATCTTCGTCTGCATTAGCGCGTCTTCTCTATATACACGCGCCGGGGTCCGCCTTTGGCAAATACTTATGTTATAGCGTACATTTAAATTCCCTGTGTACAGTCGCTCGCGCGCGCGCGCGAGAGAGAGAGAGAACGAAAGCTCGTCTAAGCAAAATAACGACGTCTCCGAGTGCCATTAATATAGCTCAACGCGCGGTGAGCGCAGCAGCGCGTCTTGTGTAACGCGCAGCGCGCTCAGCCTGGGGAGCAAAGGAATAGAGAGAGAGAGAAACACGCGGAGACTTTCCCCGGGACGCCGTGTGCACGTATCCCCAGGAGGATATAATACGATTCCGCTATGCCTACGCTTCAAGTTTATGTCTGAGTGTGTATGTGTATAGGGTGAATGCAGTGCGCAATGACGAGTACTCGTGAGTGTACGGATATATATATGCAGTGTCGAAGAAATTTCGAATTCAAAGTTAATATATTATATGTAGCGCGAGAAATATTTTGTAACCGGATTGATTGCGTTAGCGAAAGGTAAAGAGAAAGATAGGCAAGCGGACGAGAATATTAAATTACTAGACCTGAGCTGTTCGTAAATCAATTACGTAAATTATTTTCTAATATACTCAAATTTCAAATTCAAAAGGTAAAAGTATAATAGCGAGATACTTTTTTCTTTTAGAGGATGTATGAATTTGCGCGCATATTATACACACATGATAATGTATAAGCACGAGTACAGAGACGTAAACATTTCCATATGTACACAACTAGCAGCTCGTGAAATAGTTATCTAGACGTTTGTCGTCGTCGCTACACACGTCCCCTTCTTGATGCACCCCTCTATTCAGTATACCTTATGACATATACATGAGCCCGCGTGCGTGGGCCATACTGCTTGAAAGTCTACAAAAAAGCTGCAGAGACAAATTAGAAGGATAAAAGCGTAGAGACGAAAAATGTCTACACGTATATATAACGTACACGTTATACGCACACACCTACACACGTGCCATGCGCGCTCAAACACAATCCTCCGAGTCGCAGTAGTTCAGCGAGCAAAAAAAAAATTTTCCTCGCTGCGTGTATATATACGTATACAGATACAAGATGCACTGCACTGCAGCGCGTCGAGAGAGTGAGCAAGACAGCGAAAGAGAAAGAAAGAGTAAGAGAGAGAAGTGTCGTTTACAATATACATGTGTAAGCTCGTACGCGCGCGCGGCAATAACAAAGGAAGGTGCTGAAAGGGGGTTGGAAAAAAACGAGGAAAGGCGCGCGCGTATATATTTCAGTATATATACGACGCGCGAGCTGTACTTTGCTTAATCAAGCTAAGTATAGCATGTATACCTTACATACATACACGTAAACGTACACACGTAGCGTACAGACTTTCACGCTCAACATTCGAGTATTGTTTAGTTAGCTAATGGATGAAAATCCGTGTCGTCTCTTTCCATTTTAATACCCGCGACCAAGATCGACGATCTCTCTGTCTCTTTCTCTCTCTACCCGCTTGCGGGATATTGTTATTTTATATTTTTTTGCGTGTTCTTGTATATCGTGAAACTAATAAATCTTAGCGGTGTGCAAACGGATACCTGCGCGCGCGAGGACTCGGTGCATTTTTCAAACGATAATCAGACACTGCAGTGTAATCGCGAAGGTAATTACGCGCGAAGAGCTACGACAAACTTTATATATTATATACCGAGAGTGGACGACGTCGAATTTTATCCCTCCCCGCCTCGCTCTTATATAGTATATATACCCCCGGCTCTCTCTCTTTCTCTCTCGCTTGTGCGCGGCAAGCCAAAGCAAGCTCGAAGCGGGCCACATTAAAGCTCTGCAAACTGGCACCGAGGGTAATTTATCCGAGTGTAGAGAGAGAGAGAGAGAAGGCACAAACGCGAGATTCTACAGCAGCTATATAAATTCGCACTTACAACGACGGGAGAGAGAGAGAGAGAGAGAAAGAGAGAGAGGGAGTGAAAACGAGTGAGGCAGAGTATAGTATACGATAAGGGAGAACGAAGCGCGCCTCGGTGCTAAATAAAAGAGTCACCCATGCCTGGCTGGCTCTGATGAGGCGAACAAAAAGCAGTTGTTGTCGAGGTGTTTCAAGCGATACACAGCCGTCGTTGTCGGGTGTATAGCGACGATGAAGATTGCTAATCTGACCTTTGTTAATTAATTTTGTAGAATCGACTGTCGTTAGAAATTTTCTCTCCTGTAATTTTACCGATGATCGCTATATGTACAAAAAGATGGATTACGCGATGAAAATCGTGTGTCTGCTGAATTGAAAACACGCGAAGATATATACATAATGTGTCTTTAGCTACACGCAGCATCACTCGAGAGCGCCAGACTCGCGAGCGTAAGGCAAAAACGGGGGGGGGGGGGGGANGGGGGGGGGGGGGGGTAACATAGTGCCAGAGCTTTACATACGTATACGTATAACTGCAGTTCGCTCGGGCTATATCCGACGAGAGAGAGAGAGAGAGAGAGAGAGAGCTGCTACACCAGTAATGTTCATTTTAGCTTTCTCTCGCAAAAGACAGCCGTAAAGCTAGAGACAAAAGACTGAGATACGATTATAGGGATATTTGACTGTGTTCCTTGTTAGACGCATTATTCCAGCTGAGATTAAGCATTTTCGTTTTTCGTTGGAGATGAGGGAGAGCGCGCGCATATGTATTACACGCGGCTATTCGCGTTTAAATTTTCAAGTCGAATGGAGGAGATAAAAGATAACATTTTAAATTTGAAAAAATATTTTTAGTTTCCTAAAATTATTTTTAATCTAAAAAAGTTAGTTTGAGTGGCTGATATAAAAGTAGAGATCTAGTTTGATTATTCTATTATTCTTGAAAGCCTTTTATTTGGATGACCTCCTTGATAAAGAGCCAGTTTTATGAAGCCTCTGCGGCTTATAACTATACGATTTACTAAAATTTTTACGTTTTTACATCTCTTCAATTTTTGAGTCAAAATTTCTGAAATGTAAACTTTTTTAATCCATCACGATTTTTTTATAAAAATTTTTTTAATAAAAATTATTCACACAATTTTTTATTGGCGTAACGTTTCATTAAAACTTGTGAGTAAACGGTTGTAATAACTTAAGCTTTTCTCGTGACATAGAGTGATGTAAATCGATAAATGCACGAGTTATTCTTTTATTAAACAATGGTATCTAATCACTGAAGAATCTGGCTTGTACACTGCAACGCCTGAATTAAAATAATATTTAAAGCTCATTCACCTGAATGAATTACAATGACACGCGTATCACGCAAGGTTCTCGTTTATACAATTGACAATAGAAGCGTATTGAATATCCATTATTGACGATAGATTCGAGAGACTTGCTGCAGTGCACACGTTATATACGTAACATGATTGATATGACAAATCAGGGTAATGCCATTGGGCGCGCGCGCGTGAGAGAGACCAATGTGCGTTGCATAATTCATAGACTAATTAAGGAAATCAATAATATTATATCTTAACCAAGTGTAATAGTAGCGGTGGCTAACTCGCTAATAATGCCTTATTAATTAACATATTAATACGGTCACGTGTATTCCATATTATACGTAAGTCCTCCTTAAGGCAAGCATGAAAATTTAATTACGTTCATGCAAACGCGTGATGCGGTACAATTGCGCGGCGATTGTTATACGCTGCGTTGACAATGGACATTTGTTTGTAAGAAAAAAAAGGTGTACAAACGGGTAAGTCGACAGCATTATATGAACATTGTACTGCCATCGATTTCAGTTACACCTAACAGAGCAAAGAAATTCTGCTCTCGAACTTTGTTTTCTTCTTTTACACCAGAAAAAAAAGGAAGAGAAGAAAAAAGAAAATCAAATTACTCATCAAACTTTTAGACCTTCCTACACACCCACACGCACGATACGCATATAGGTATACAAGAAAGAAACAATCTCAACACAGAGGGAGAGAGAGAGCGCGCCAGAACGTGCAAACCACTCGATCAAATCCCGCAGCACGACTCCGTACTTATATATAATATTTTTCAATGTGAGCAGTATCACAACAATGCAGGATTGGGCAACTTATATCAACCATTCAATGACTTAAAAATAAGTTAGAATTCCGGCAAAGTATTATATTTTTATTTTTCCTTATCATAACTATAATATATTTTTTTTTAATCTGCTTGTTCTCTTATTTTGATGGATAGTCATTATCTAACTTTAACCGAAAGAACATTGTGCAAATACGAAATTAGTCACAGTTGCAGTTAACTGTTTGAATAAAAAAATTTAAGATAATGAATAATGATTTTTTAATGAGAACATTATAACGCAATGCGCGATCGGGCATAGTTAATATCACATGTTTAATAACTTATAAATAAGTTTGGATTCCGGCAAAGTATTGTATTATTTTCATGATTTTATATTAGCAACAACAGAACTTCAATATCAACGTGACCGATTCATTGTAAAGTTTTACGATTCGAGTATAACAAGTATTAAAACATCAAAATAATCGTCAAAGATGTACTTACAATTATTAGCTACAGTTACAACAATTACGAAGATAATTCAATAAAATATTAAAATATCGAAATAATCGTCAAAGATTTATTGTGTGCATATTGTTTACCCATTAACCATGTAAAAATTCTTAGTCAATGGTTAATCTTCTATTACTACAATAATACTTTCGTACATGTGCATTCAGACTTTCAGTACGAAATATCACTTTGCGTGCCCAGAGCTTTTTGGCTACCAAGTGTTGTCACGACATCTATTTAAATCAAATCTATAATCATATCATATCTAGCTATTCAGATAGAAATTCAGATTTTGCTCATAATTTTATATGACTGATAACTGACATTTACTCATATTTAACTATAACCTTTGATTAATTCGCTGCATAAAATATAATTTATTTAAAATTTGGATAGTATTTGATAAAAATTACATGAATCGTTTGAAAATGTATATTTTCTAGTATTTTAGAAATTCAGATTTTGCTCATAATTTTATATGACTGATAACTG
>NW_019641690.1:2773918-2861024 GCF_000599845.2 Trichogramma pretiosum
GTGAACTATTGTAGTACGGCGCAAGACCTTTCCGAATCACCGGACAGAATTTGGTTAAAATTTTTTTTCGCCAAGATCTCGTGGCTGACATGAAAACGAAATTTGAAACATATTTGAAACATAACCTCTAAACGGTACTTCACTCAATTATCGATTTACAAGACGAATTTTCCGGGAAATCGGAAATTCTGATAGTGAACTATTGTAGTAGAGCTGTATACCTTTCGAAATCTCGCGTCAGAATTTCGATCGGTTAAGTATTTCCCGAGATCTCGTGGCTGACTCATGTTTGACAAAAAATCGGAAAAAAACGTGTTTTCATGCTAAAAAAAATTTGGATGGCTCTATCTTTTTATCCAATGCACCAAATCATCTGAAAATTTGCATGAGTTCATTATTTTCAATTCCCTATCGAATGATACCTATCTGGTAGCACTTCGAATACCGGAAGTACCCTAACTAGAACTACCTTTTTTTATTTCTCTCGTGCAGACGTATAGAATAGGTGCGCCGCACCTAGCCGACATTTCTTAGCTAATAAGCCTAATTTCTATGCATTTCAATGGAATAAATTTATTTTAACAATTATATTTTTTTATAAACATCATTTTATGAAAATTATTGCATAAAAATTTTATTTTGAAAAATGTTTTTTTCCATGAAAATTTTTTTTTGAAAATTTTTTTTTTTCATAAAAATTTGTTTTTTGAAAAAGTTTTTTTTGAAAAATTTTCATAAAAAATTTTTCTTGAAAAATTTTTTTTGAAAAAATTTTTTTTTTAAATTTTCATAAAAAAATTTTTTTTGAAAAATTTCTTCTCGAAAATTTTTTTTTTAATAATTTTTTTTAAAAAAAATTTTTTAATAATTTTTTTTTTTATACTTTGCCGGCTAGGTGCTACCGCACCTCTTGATAAGCCAAACTTTTTTCTCCTCTCCCTTGCGGCCTCCTTTTATGCGAGGGCTCCTGCGCCACCTTCGAGCGTACTCGCGCACGTACACATGCGCACAACCTAGCCCTACAGGTTGATTCGTCAAGTTTTCTTTCAAGCGGTCTCAAGACGTTGCCATGGAATAAAGTTTATGGGAGGCTGTGTGCGCCACTGACTCGTATACGCATAAACCATTCGTTGTTCTAGGTGTACGTGTGTGCGTGTGTATATGGACTATTCCACAGCGTTGCAGGCCAAAAAATGAAATTCAGAATAAGTATTTACTCTTAAGAGTACCGTTACATTTTATGATGTAACCTTTCGTTATAAAATTAGCAAACAAATCAGCGAAAATTGACTCGCGAGCAACCACACATTGAATGGCTCGCACTCGCATGTCACTATGGAATTTTGGATGATACGTGCTGCTGGTGATATAATGTCGAATAAATCGGTCTATATTGCCGACAGATGTACACAGGAACGAGTCCTTTAAACCATTTTAATTAAACAAAAAAATCAGATTTTACTGGGATGTAACTATTTTTTCAAGTTCGGAATCGATTATGACATCTAGCGAATAAATCCGAAGCTTATCACTATCGCATTAATGGATTTCTTACATTCTACAGTTACCAGCTGTATACGGCACATAGATTTATGAACCAATTTTTATGAAAGAGTCCCCTTCAAAATTAGTCTAAGCGTCAATATGAATTTTTAGAATTTTTTGAGGATTTTTTCGAAGAATGATTACATCCTTCGAGATAACAGGTTTGGTTAAATTACTATGTAAAGAGCCATGAGAATGTTTTTTTTTCTTTTAAGGTAAAATTTAAGGTCCAGATCTTTTAAGATCTAAACGAACTTTTGAAAGAACTGGAGCGAGTATCTATGCAAGTTGGGAAATAAGGGACGCCATAATATACATATGCAGCTACGAACGAAGGATAGCGCAAGAGAGAGAGGGAGAGACTGAGCCAAGCGTGATTAACGGATGGTCGACCCTCATTTCAATTCGCTCAAGACGTAAATCTACGTCGTCGGCACAAGCGAGTCGAGCTGAGAGCGAGTGGGAAAGGATCACTGCTCTCCTCTGAGCAGAGGAGCGAGCCTTCTGAGTAGGCTATATTACAAAAGACTCGCGGCTTCAAAGCACAAGACGTCCACGCGGGTTAAGAAAGAAAAAGAAAATAAAAGAAAAAAGAACGTGCCACGCGTATGAGACAATAGCGCTTGAGTATATATGTAGCGTACATATTCGACCAAATCGAACCCCTCCTTGTTTGCCCTGCGCAAGTCGAGCTTTTTTCCCTCAATTTTAGTTTTTCTCTCTGCCTCTCGGAAAAGCGCGTGTTTATAATAGAATTTAAGCTCTCGAAACGCGCGCAAGCGTCTCGCGCAAACAGCTAGCAGCAGCAGAGCACAATGGACAAGTTGTATTATAACGCACGAGAGCCTAGACTACGGCCGATAGATACGGTCATTCGTATATAATATATCATCGTGGTACCGTTTATATATAGTGGCCTGAATTTATGGCTTAAACGAATGTCTAAGCTACATATACAACCGGTACACTTCTGTACAATATACACACGTATACAGTACACGAGTATAGTATGAAAGCACAAGCGCGCGCGCGCGGGTGCAAGTCAGGGAACGCGCCCGTGTATCATGTCTAGTCTTTCATATAAACGCTGTCGTGGGACCATTATAGCCCCGCACACGAGTATGTTCCATTTAATTCACCTCGCTGGTGAGCTCTTCCTGTGAATCGGAGAGGGACACAGAGAGAAAGAGGGAGAGCGTCGTGGGTGGATGCAAAAAAAATACGTCCCAGTTTCGTATGTGTGTACAGACGCGCTGCACGCAGGAGGATTGTGTGCAGGATCGAGTAATGCGCGTCGAGCATCAAAGATGACTTAATTTTTCATGTTCGTACGTACGGGATCGGCTTTGCTAGCTTTGGATCTCATGCTCTGTGTTTCGTTATTCAGCGCCCCATGCATGATTGAAAGATGCAAAACGGCAAAGAGAATCTTAGCGTACAAGATTAGCTTCCGGCCTCGATATTTTTTGTACACGGAGGGGTTTCGTGCAAGTTGACCTCTTGGAAAGTTTGCCAGTCGAGCTAAAATTACGCGGCCCTCCAGCCGCCCCTCGTGCACACACCACCTGGTGCAATCGCGCGCGCGCACATTAAATAACTCGTAAATGAACTGCACTCGAGGGAATCGCAGAGGGAGAGCAGCAGCAACACGCAGACAGCTACGCGGGAGAGCTCTGTACGTACGTATGTGTATGTGTGTGTATACCCGACTGCGTCGAAAAGCTCCGCGAGCGATAAGAGATGTGTTTGTATATAGTACGTGTTTACGATTAAAATTCTGAGAGCGAAACTAAATACCTGAAAAATAACGCGTATACAATTTTGCTCGGATCGGATAATCGAGTTAGTTTTCTATCACTCTTTTCATATGGAAAAAGGCTGAAAATTATTAATCAAACAGAAGTGAAAAATATGATTGATGATGCACGCACTGCGCTCGAGTAATATTCATAACACTAATTATGAGCTCCAACATATATGGGTATGGCTGAGAATTTTTTAAATAATAACAAGTAATAAATAATAAATAATCGTATTAATAAATAATTAAGTGTGCACTAGCCCCACTAGAAACTCTCAAACTGTTAAGCGTATTTTAAATGACTTGAAAATGACAATTTTATTGTTGTCAAATTTTAGACCAATTTTCAACTACTACTAAAACGAAAAAAGAACTTTTAGCATCAACCGCTAGGTGGCGAGTACATTTGTCTGTAAACCAGCAAGTGACAAAATAAAAGTAATCATATAAGTTAAATAAAAATCATAAAGGATATCAGCAAATGGGTTATTTATGTATAATATGTGATTCAATAAATAAATAAATAAATAAATAAATAATGCTGATTTTGATTTAAAAAAATACCAAAATAATGATAATAGCTAACCACATATTGTAGATTAAAATAAAAATAAAAACCGAAGTTATAAAACAATGTAATCACGTAAAATAAGTGTAGTCAAATCGAAAGACAACGGATGTTTCTATAATTTTTCTAAGTAAATTGAATTTTAAAATCTCTGCTTTTGGATTATTTTTTTATGTTATAAAATATTAAATATGATTCCAAACCAGGAGACTCCTGATGTAGAGAAAGATCTTACAAAAGAAAAATTCTGAGCCTTTCCCATATAGAGACAGAGTTCATAATTAGTGATATGAATACCAATGAATTCAAAGGGCCGAGTGAGAAATAGAATGTGTTGAGAAAACCTGTACAAAATATTACATACACTGTCGAGCAACTTAGAAGGAAAATTCGAAGAAAAAAGATAATTATTCATTTTATAAAATATTGATTACAAATCAGAA
Source organism: Trichogramma pretiosum (assembly GCF_000599845.2). Taxonomy (NCBI): domain Eukaryota; kingdom Metazoa; phylum Arthropoda; class Insecta; order Hymenoptera; family Trichogrammatidae; genus Trichogramma; species Trichogramma pretiosum. The sequence continues at coordinate 2,778,276 of NW_019641690.1, forward strand.
TATTGATGAAAATATCAATGTTTCATAGAATATAGTGTTCCATTTCTGTACAGAGTATAATAATATTTTACAAAGTTCTATAAAATATTCATCAAATAGCAATAATCCTTAAAATTTATATTTAATACCAAAAATGGATCATATCATATGTAAACTTTATGAACCTAGTTTTATAAAATGCCATCCTGGTAGAAATGTTCTACAACAATATGGGCCTAATGATGAAAAATTATCTGTTTAAAATATTTTAAAATTTATTCAAGTTACTTGGCTTGTTTTTGGCGATTTTTCTGTTTTAATCATGTTGCAAACATAAAGCGCATTTTAAATTAATTGATTTGAAAGAAAATTCAATTTTGTACACATTTAAAATTATTTTTTGACCACTTAATACACGACATTATCCCAAGTCTCCACCACCAGATGGCAAGTACCTTCATCTGTAAATCTGCAAGTGGAAATTTGAAAACAATCCTATATGTTGAGAAAAAAAATAATAATGGTTATTTGAAAAATTGTGTGTTTTTTCATGCAAGTTTTTCAATACTGTTAATGATAGTGTTATTTTATTTGAATTCACAAATTCAATTCATTTGACACCACACATTATTTTATGCCTTTTCGTATCCAGGAAGTGTAATTCCATGAATTCGAGTATTCAGCAGTATATTGAAAACTGCACGGAATTCTATCGAGATCAAGAGAAACAATGATTAACTAGCTTAAAAATAGTGAAAATTATACGGTTATTTTACAGACGATAAAATACATAATGTAACGATTCTATTTTCGACAGCTCAAAATCAAGTCAGTTAATACAATTCAATTCATTCAAATGGTCGTAATTAGATTAGCATAAGCCGACAAAAGATCAAAGCTCGACAAACCTTTGGTAAATCGATCTGCATAATTAACAGCAATTTTTGCTTCAGTTGGCTCATGTTAATTCTCAGTCCTTCGAACCGGTAGAATATGGACCGCGTTTCTGATGAACCAATATTCCATTCGATAGAAACAACTGACTAAGTTGCAGATATTTTCGAGTACCGCTCGAAGTACTTGATCAAGCCGTAACGTGTATGCATAGAAGTGACGCATGAAAAACTAGACAATTACACTATTTTTTCCCCCAATTTTTGGCTTGTTCGTTAACGAATTTGTCGAGTGGCGTTATTTTTATATACACAATCGATGTTGAGCGAGAAAAAAGAGTGAAAAAAGATGAAAAATTCTTTTTGGCAAATTTTAACGACGAAAAAAGGGTCTTTTTTATAGAAGGATAAATAATAATCACAATAATAATAACGGAAAATAATTGACTTATTAAATTTAGAAGATTTAAAGGGAGAAAAAAAATTGAAATCTTTTTTTCTATTTTCATCGTGCTCTCGTGCCAAAGCGGAAAAATACGAAGAAAAGTTGCGCTTTCGAGGCAAGCGCAAGTCATAAAGACGAGATATAAACATCTACTGCAGAGAGCGAGTAAGATAGAGAGAGACAGAGAGAGGAACTTTGAATGAGAGAAGTTTGAATGAGCCGTGTGTCGACTTTTCGGATCTTCGCTCTCGCTCTCGCGTGCGGAAGTCACACTTCAGTCGAAAGCAGGCCGCTCATAGTGTGTAAGTGTATGTGCCAGCGAGTGTGTGTGTGAGTATAGCATAAACGACGTTGAGTATCTGACAGTATATATACTTGCATATATACGCGCGAATAAAAACTTGTGAAACGTGAATGTTTTTTCTCGCACGAGCGATCACAGACACCCACCTACACCTACACATTCGTGACTTACACACATATAAATACATACGTATATATACAAACGTAACAAATCGCGCGCGACCGCAAGAAAGTATATTTTCATGTTCAAAGTGTGAGTGCGCACCGAGTCTGCGTGAGCTTGCACGCGGGGGCGGCAGAAAAAAAACCCGTATATACACGTAGCATTTCCGTGTGTTGTAGCATAAATTTGAGCTTCAATGTCGCGGGTATCCGTGAAGAAATGCTTTAGAGTCGAGAGCGAGAGAGGGTATATAATATAAAAAAAACCGAAAAAAATGAAGCTGAGGATGCATATCATATACACTTTGAATTTTTCACAGCGGCTCGCTTGCAACTCATATACATAAATATTTTTCGCAAAATTGCACCTGCGCAATATTATACATATACCAAGGAAAAAGGTACGTATACTCATACACAGAAATGAAAAGTCCACCCGAATTTACGCTCGATAGCCACAACGACGAATACGAATTAACCCAGCTGGTGCACAAGCTGGGCGGCGCGCGATTCGATTGTCCGAAATAACTCGACTAAAATCTAATCGCGAAGCCTTTCATTAATATAGAAACGAGGAAAGCCGAGAGAGAGGAAGAGAGCCACAGACGTCGCGCTCGGCCCTGTGCTGCAGCCCCTCCAAAGAAAAGCACAATCCTTTATTCACGCACGAAGGAGTTGGTAATGAAGCATCCGCGCAGCTTTATTGGTGTCTATATCTGTTGGCGCTCATGCCGCCTATATGTATATAATGTATAATGGGTGCTGCGGGCACGAGGATCAGCGCAGACAGCGAGAAAGAGAAAGAGAGAGAGCATAAGGCCGGGTGGTGCAGGTCTGCCGACTAACGATAGACACTTTTGCGCATTGTCGCGCGCGCGAGTGCGGTTTTATTGTTCGCGAGAGACACGAGCTCTTCTCTCTCCCGGCTTAGTATTATATATATTCCGAGTTATATGCGGCAGCAGCAGCTCTTTCTGCAAAAGCTGCCGATAATTGGCATAATGGAGCGTTTATTATTGTACGAATTGTTCTCGCGTCTAGGCTAGTGTACGTTCCCACTGCCCGATTCGGCAGGCTGCAGATGTTAAAGCTCGAGCTTGCAGCACGCAGACTGCAGCAGTTATGCATGTATACGCCGTCGTTCGGTACGTGCTCTCGCACTGGTGTGCGGTGAGCGATGATGTTTCGGAGGTTTTGTGTGCGCGTGTATGTGTGTGTGTGCTTATAGGCCAGCCTGGTCATGTATCTATACGTGACCATTGCAGCTCGATCTCTCTCTCTTTCTCCTCCAGCTATATGTGTGCGCTCTTATGAATAATGACGTCGACGTAACAGCTGAAAGTGCTCGTATTATATGTGCGTGATGCGGTGTTCCCACGATATATGCCTATATGTACGGCTAAAGTGACTAAAGAAAGAGCCTCGGAGGGAGGATTGTGTATCTTTTCAATAATGCAAGAGAATTAACATTTTATAATATATGTATTTTTCATTAGTTATGAGCTTTTATACATCCATATAGAGACGATACGGGGAAACTTTAAAAGCTGCCACAGCCGCCGCGCGAGGTTAAATAAAGTGTGCCAGAGAAGTGAAAAGCTTATATGTATATAACGCGGGCGCGCGTGCAGGGGACGTTTTCCAACTGTAACGATTGCCTAGCTCTCTCTCTCTCTCTCTCCCTCGCTCTTTTGGCCACACACCGCGTGCGTTCCTATAAATGTATGTATATGCGCGCAAGCTGCGAGCTGTGCGTTTATACATGTATGCATGTATGTGTGTTGTACGTTTGCGGCTGGAGACTGTAAGTGGCAAGAGTCTTGATGAGGTCAGCCACAGTTGCCACTACTACTGTTACAACTACAACTACTACTAACACACTGAGGCTGCGTACTTGCACTATTGCGCGCTGAGCTGTGCCTTCATATACATCATGCATTATATGCGAGCGCTACATCGCGGGGGGAGAGAGACAGAGAGAGATAGAGAGACATGTCAAACTTTGATTTTCAAAACGATTTACGTCGAATTTGTGTACAGAGGAGCGTGCATTTTCAAAAGTTACTTTTTGCGGTTTTTGCATGGAAATTGCCAACGCAAATCCCACCGAATGCATACACGTATGTGTACGGTCAACTTGTCAGTCGAGTTAAAACAATTTTTCCACGCGATAAGGCTCTCTCTCTCTCTCTCTCTCTCTCTCTCTCTGTTTCTCTCAGCCTAATGAAAAATCTTTTTTTTCACCCAACCTCTCACGTAAACTTCGGCCTCCGACACTTTCCGTCGTGCGCTAGGCGGCCGCGATACTCATCTCGAGTATAGCCGTATGTATACGCGCGAGGCAGCTGGTGGTGTCGGCTCTCTCTCTCTCTGTCTGCAGTGCTCGCGCGGGGGCAAGATAATCGAAACACGCGCTTGCGGATTAGCCCCGGAACAGTATGCGAGGGTCCTCCACCTCTTCCCCCCTCGTATACACTAAATGTCCGATAGTAATCTCTCTCTCTCTCTCTCTCTCTCTCTCTCTCTCTCTCCTTTGGTCTATAGCATATAGTAGCCGCCGCTGCCGACGATAAGAGTCGTACACGCATCCTACCTCTTCCTCTCTTACTCTCTTCTGCTGCCGCTGCTGTGTGTGTCGAGCGAATTTGTGTATAAACGTGACTCTCTACCCACCCACATTTAGCCACCCCTTCTCCTATTCAGCGCCGCCAGCCGACGAGGTCTACTTGACGCTAATCACTCGGTGCAATCCAATATAGTACCTGGCTTTGTACGATAAGGCTGTGTGAGTGGTGGTGTATAGCGGTATAACTACCCTCGCGAGTGAGCGACCTGGCGTGTGCTTCTATACGTGTGTGGCAGCCTTACAACCCCTCCCTACCCTCCTCTACCCCCTAAACAGCAGCAGAAGCAGCAGCTTTCCGACTGCTCGACATACATTTGCCGAAAATCTTTCGTTGCAATTGGAAGCTTTAATGAACGGTTGTTCCTCCTATATATACCTTCGACTCGACTCGACTCGAGGGTTATCGATGGCTGCGGCGCGATGTAATTTCCATTGCACTTCTGGTATTATAGTATACGTGTATAAAGCTTCAGAGAAAGCTTGAATGTATGTATACGTGTGGCCCCCGAGGCACACTGCACACACGTCCTCTTCTCTGCCTGTAAACGCCTCTAATTCGTTTCTAATCGTTACAAGCGAGATATCGAGGCCGCGCGCGAAGGCATTTAGTTTGCTTAATGCTGCAATACGTAAACGCTTATATAGGCCTGCCAGACAGACACAGTGCGAGGATCTAGTCCAATCGTCGCAATTGAATATATGCATACCCCATTATTATTATATAATCCGCAGCTGGCAATTCGCGAGTGCACTATCGACGCAATAAATAAACTTGGTGGCCCTTTTCATTCGGTATGTGTATTATATGGTGTAGTATATACGGTGACGAAAAAATTTCATTTTCGTAGCACCTCGAGCTCTGACCTCGTGTAAATATCAATGCGGTGCGTCTACTATGGTATAGTGGATGGGCTGTGCAAGCACACGGCATAAACACAAAATAGTACTCGCGCACCAGACGACGCAGTAAACAAAAATAAAAATAGGAAGGCTATGGTCTCTCTCTGTATGCTCGCATATGGTCTCGCGCCTGGCGTGGCTGTAATACATAGTCGTCGTGTATGCGTGTATGCATGCATGTACCTACGTACGTATAATACTCGTGCGGTGGGCTGCTGCTGCTGCTGCCGCATTTCAGGATTGCAGAAGTGGAATTCGGACATTACGTCGGCGACAATGGCTGCGGAATGGGGTCGGAACTGCCACTCACACACGTACATAGTGAGACAGAGAGAGAGAGAAAGAGAGAGAGAGCGAGAGAGCTGGGCGGCCTGCGCGTATACGGTGCACACATGTTATATTGATCTCTGGATTGCGTGTACGTACGTATAATGCGTTGGTGTGTATGCGGCATTTATGTGCGAGACCGGTTTTCGGTTGAAATCGAATGGGCCGAAAACATTTTTTTGTTTCCTGCTGACACGACGAACTTTTTTTTGCTAATATTAAAAAGAAAGAATGCAGTCAATAACTGAAAAGCATGCAATTACTGACAGCTGATTCGGCGGCACGATTCTTTAGTTTCGGTTTATAATATAAAAAGATACGTTTGCCTACGTATGTATAGGTAAGTTATTGGAATTTCGAGCAATAAGTTACACATTTTGAGCTGTATACGATTATTTACATCAAATGCGATTCCTCGTACAAGCGATTCCGCGAGCTGCATTTTTCGCTTATACTCTTTCCTCTACCTTTGCATATATCGCGCCGTTGGGGAATGAAAAATGCACGCGTGCGCGGGCCGATATATCGCGCATTTTTTTCTCTCTTTCTTTTTTTTCGCTGAACATTTGCTTTGAATTAACATTTTTGCAGGATTGGCATATGATTTCGTGTGTACTGTGCGTGTACCGCCATCATGAAATCGAGCTCGTTCATTAATTGCGAGAAAAAAAATCAAGGCTCCCAAAATTAAAAGAAAATTTTTCCAAAATTAACCGGTCTAATACACACGTGCCGAGTCGCACGCGACGAGATGATTTACATAATCAATTCGATGATAAATATTATGCACACAAGCGAGTTGGCGAGTCGTTATACACAGAGTGATAATCAATTTATGCAAATTAAAGATACACGCGCGCGCCCGAGCAAGAGGGATAATCGAGAGTGCACACATACCGAGTTGCCACCGCTGCTGCACCGCTGTCGCCGCGTGAACACGCAGAGAGAAAAAGCTGAGCCGAGCTGAGCTCAGCCAAGCTATTAATGAAAATCCATCATGACAATTATATAATGAGCGCAGCCGTCTGTTCGTTATGAATTATTGGCTCCAATCCTTGTGTGCGCGACAGAGAAAGAGATATAGGCAGATCATTAATTCCACGCCTATACTGCTTTTGTTATTTGTTTTTCGCTACCGCTGACGCCATCGTTCGACGAAAAGTTATAATATTTTTTCACCCCCCCTAATGAGAATGAAAAACCGTCGTCGTACGATGTTTACGTACACACCGGCTGTGCACGCGGTCTTATTTTCGTGTAAAGCCTTTGGCGTGGGAAAACCCCGGAAATTAAATGCGCATATGCACCCACGTGCGCAGTGTTGCTGTTTATATGCGTTTTTCAAAGCCACGCCGCTGAGCTCGTGGCATATTAACATGCCCATGTGTTTACAGACGCTAAGTGGCATACAGACACAATTTGATAATTTTGAAGGGTAATCAAGTATCAGGGGAGTGGTGCGTTTCGTATATTTCATAAAAAGTCGGTGGCAATGCTATTTTAACGTATGAATTGAGCCAACCTAACTGAAAAAACTTGGGAGTGATGATTAAAAGAACAAATTAAAATACAAAAAATTATTGTTATATATACTTTATAATATACGTGCACGAGAAGAGCTAAAAAGTTTTTACAGCTATATACTACGAGTCAGTAGTCATCGTACCTCGAGACGAGACGGTCGAGTCTGTTTGTTTACTCACGCGATCTTGAATCTCATCGAACGTATAGCACAAACTCCCGCCAAGATGGCAGCCGTCTTCACGACTGTCACACCTCATAATAAAAGAGCGCGTGACAGCCCTGAGGCTAGGCTTTCAAATAAAAAAAACAAATTCTCCGGAGAGCGAGCTCATATTAAAAATTGGTTATCGGCGATCGAAACAAAAAACAGATTCGATGGCCTTCCCGAAGTCACCGAGGGAAGCTCAACGGACGTCAAAATAATCGGCCAGACTGAGGAAACCAGTAAGAGCTTGAAAGCTAAAACACCTAAACCTCCACCAATTTTCATCAGCGATGTTGGGAACATAAATCCATTGCTCGTGGCCCTCAAAAATTCTAACATTGAAAATTTCACTCTCAAAACTTTGCCCGAAAATAAAGTAAAAATCCAGCCTACGACGTCCGAAGCGTACGTACCAATCGTGACTCTTCTTAAAGAAAACAAAGCGATTTTCTACACTTACCAACTAAAGGAGGAAAAGCCCTACAGAGTAGTTTTAAAAAATATCCACCAGTCGACTAATGTGGACGACATCAGGAAGGAAATCGAGACGCATGGTCACACCGTCACTCGTATCTCCAACGTCTTGCAATACAAAACTAAGAAACCACTGCCGCTGTTCTTCGTAGATCTGAAAGCTGCGAGTAACAACAAAGAAATCTACAATTTAAAACGCCTGCAGCACTCAGTTGTGTACTTTGAAGCTCCCCGCAAGCACAAAGACATTCCACAATGTACTAAATGCCAAAAGTTTTGGCACACAAAAAATTATTGTTTCAGGCCCCCGGCGTGTGTAAAGTGTGCCGGAAATCATCTCTCGCAGGACTGTAGCTACAAAACTAAGGTCAAGGAAGTCAGGTGCGCAAATTGCGATGGCAACCACCCTGCCAGCTACAAGGGCTGTCCAACTCGAAAGGAGCTTTTAAAAAAGATGTATCACCGAAGAGATGCAAAGACAACTAGAGACCAAGCCGAACCGGAGGTTGCACAACCCTCCTCGCAAGTATTGAAAGTCACACAAAGTAACGCAGTGAGCACCAATACAACATACGCTCGAGTCGCCTCGACGACAACTAAAGCAGCCCTTAGCGATAGTTTTCCTCTCGATCAGGCAAAAGAAGAAACAAAAAACACTGATAAAATCGAAAACATGATAATGCAGCTCATGTCCAGAATCGACTCGATGTTAAACCTACTCACTCTTGTTATCAACAAGCTTAGCGATGGCAAATAAAATAAAGTTAGTATTATGGAACGCAAACGGTCTAGCCTCCAGAAGCCTAGAAGTCAAATCATTCGTGCGTGAACAAGAAGTCGACATCCTACTGATCTCGGAAACGCATTTCTCTAAAAGAAACTCTTTCTCCCTGCCTGGCTATAAATTTTAAATTTTATTACACAAATCATCCGGATGGCACAGCACACGGTGGCTCGGCAATTATTATCAAATCGCAACTTCAACACACAGAATTGAAGGGACACAGGGAGGATTATCTCCAAGCGACCAGCATTCGTCTTGAGAGTCGGTCCGGCCCTCTGGTGGTGTCAGCGATTTACTGCCCACCAGCTCTCAAAATTTCACAAGAGCAATTTGAAATATTCTTTTTAACCCTCGGAAATCGCTTCGTCGCTGGTGGCGACTGGAATGCAAAGCACCCCTGGTGGGGCTCCAGGTCGCAGACTCCAAATCCCAGGGGTAGGCAGCTCTACGAAGCAGTCACCCACTGTAGTTGTGTAACTATCTCCACGGGAGAACCGACCTACTGGCCTACGGATCCAAATAAATTGCCTGATCTCATTGACTTTGTAGTTGCCAAAGGAATCAGTAAAAAACTGTTCTCAGCAGCCTCTAGCCTTGATCTGACGTCTGATCACTCTCCAGTTGTCATCCACCTCGACAGTCATGTTAACAAGCAAACAAGCCTACTCAAGAAAATCAACTGGAATAGTTACAAACACGAAGTCGCGTCAAGGCTTTCGTGCTCAGCACCTCTACGTAACCCGACTGAGCTGGAAAGCTCCGTCACGGTCTTCGCCGACGTCGTACACGAGGCGATAGCCAAAGCGACAACTACAAGAAGCAGCACAGAAGTACACAGATGCACGTCGATAGGCATCCTACAAAAAATTCACGAAAAAAGAAAACTGCGTAGAGATTGGCAAAAAAACCGTAACGCAAGAACAAAAACAAGGCTAAATAAAGCGTGTAAGGAACTCAAACGTTTGCTGCAAGAGGAAAAAAACTCGAACATCAGCAAGTATCTGCGTAATCTCTCAGCTACTGAAGCCACCGGGTACTCTTTGTGGAAGGCGACTAAACGACTTTCACAGCCTAAAAACTTTGTTGCCCCCATTCGCAAGCCCTCTGGTGACTGGGCAAGGAGTGACAGGGACAAAGGGTCAGTGTTCACTGCGCACCTGGCTGGAGTCTTCGAGCCGAACCCGAGAGTCATCCCGGAGGAAGAGGAGAGTTTTCTCCTGGACACGGATGCCCTTCCGGTCGCTGATAAAAGCCCCATAGAGTCTGTGGAAGTACGGGAAGTCGAGAGACTGATTAAAAGTATCAAGTCAAAAAAAGCGCCAGGTCACGACCGAATCACAGGAAAGATGATCAGGGAACTCCCTCCCATAGGCACACGTTTCTTGACCGCCGTTTTTAATGCATGCCTGCGCCTGTGCCACTTTCCATCGCAGTGGAAGGAGGCGCAGATAATAGTAATACTTAAACCAGGCAAGGATGCGGAAAGCGCCTCATCTTACCGGCCGATTAGCCTTCTTCCGGTAATTTCCAAGATTTTCGAAAAAATAATCCTGGCAAGAATGCAGTCGATAATCTCAGAAAAAAACCTCATCCCTGATCACCAGTTCGGATTCCGTAATAAGCACTCGACGGTCGAGCAAGTGCACAGAATGGCAAAAGAGATTCGAGACTCCTTCGAATCAAAGAAATACGTCTCGGCAGTCTTCCTGGATGTTGCCCAGGCTTTCGACCGGGTCTGGCATGGTGGACTTCTTTTTAAAATCAAGAGAAGCTTCCCTGACCAGCACTACAGGCTGATTAAGTCCTCCATGGGAGAACTTTCCGGGTCAGGATCAATGACGAAAAATCAGAGATCCACCCAATCAACGCGGGGGTACCCCAAGGGAGTATTCTCGGCCCTACGCTGTACCTGCTGTACACCGCTGACCTGCCGTCGTCCCCTGGGGTCTTCACAGCGACGTACGCGGACGACACGGCTCTCTTGGCAGCTCACACGGAGGCCCAAATTGCCTCACAAAAAATTCAAATGCATCTTGATAGGCTGCAGGACTGGTTTCAAAGCTGGAGGATCTGTGTGAATGCGGGAAAGTCCGCCCACATCACCTTCGCCCTCAGAAGAGAGACGTGTCCTCGGGTGTCGCTCTACGGCAGGCCGATTCCGGTAGTGGACCACGTCAAATACTTAGGGCTCCACCTAGACCGCCGGTTAACGTGGAGAACTCACATATGGGCCAAAAGAAAGCAGTTGGGTCTAAAACTGCGCTCGTTGTACTGGCTTATGGGTCGAAGCTCGTCCCTGTCGCTGGAAAACAAGATCCTAATATATAAGTCAATCCTGAGGCCCGTTTGGTTGTACGGATGCCAGCTGTGGGGTAGAGCAGCAAACTCGAGCATCCAGGTGATTGAGAGATTCCAAGCCAAGGTACTTCGCTGCATAGTGGACGCACCGTGGTATGTGCCCAACGAGGTGCTCCGCAGAGACCTCAGCATCCCATTGGTCCATGAGGAGATCGATGGACTCATCAAAAAATACTCAAACAAACTAGAACAACACTGCAATCCTCTGGCGTCGGCTCTGTCGCGGCCACCCATAAGATCAAGACTTAAAAAAATACAAAGCCTGTAAACTGGCTTTCTTCAGTCCGGCTATCTTGGATAAATATTGCTAATGACTGGCCGATGATCATGGGATCATCTACCTGACTCACGTTTCATCTCTTTTTATACTACGCTCTGTAATATTTACTTATTGTCTTTCTTTTATTTTTATAGACAGATTGTAAATAAAAAAATAATAAAGCTAAAAAAAAAAAAATATACTACGAGTACTGTGTACGTATATATACGTATGTATCTCAAAGGAAACGTTAAAATAAAAAATGAAAAAAAGTACAGGAAAAAGATAAACAAGAAGGAGAAAACGAAGCCTAGAAAAAACTAATGAGTAGCGAGTCGAGAAGTGCGCCTTTGTCAGTATGCGCAGGCGGTATACATGATACCGCCGCACTCGTTACATACGTCGTCGCGTTTAAATATGAGCACGTACATTATATACGTGTCTCTTTAACCCTTTAGCCGCAGCTCTTCGTGCGCTCTTATAATATATACGAGCACGGCATGCGCCGCGCACATCCTGCGCACTCGATTTCATTTACTTACGCGCGTAATCGTTCGGCTCGACTTCGAAGCCAGAGGCAGAGTCCGCATAGCATCGCGGCGCGGGCCTGAGTAAAAGTCGATTCTCGCTGCATTATAAATAAAGCCATGTATATTATGTACAGACCGCGCACGAGGTGCACGTGTGCCTTACACGTTACGCACACACAGACACACGACACAGAGCTTATAATTGTCCAAAGCGCACGCAAAGTCGTGTGGTGCGCTTATATATATATAACGTGTATGTGTATAAAGCTTACACGTGCGCGCAAGCTCGCACGCTCTCTGTGCGGCCGCGCCGCTGCCGCCACCGAGCGCAAGCTCTCACTCTCGGTACAGCTGAAAGTCCGTTGAGAAACGTTAATTGAAATTACTTAATTAAAGCACCCGCGCGCGGGTGAGCGAGAACTGCATGTACACATACGTACACACTCAGGTGTACGAGAATATAGTCCCTTTTGTACGATTGTATGGGGTGCATGTGTATGCACGTGGCTTTGAAATATGCGCACCAGAGAAAAGCATTAAGCTTCGTTGCACATTTGCCTAGACGAGCTTTCTCTCTCTCTCTCTCTCTCTCTCTCTCTCTCTCTCTCTTCTTCGTGTGTGTATTTACCCCGGCACTTGTTCGCGCGCACATGCACACATAGAAAATAGTGCGGGAAATAGATATGTATATACAACGATTTTCACCGAATGGCTACCGCACAAGTTCGCATATATAGTATACGTACACACGCGTATTTTCAGATGCGTCAGCAGTGGCTCTCTGACCCGCTTCTCGTACCAAATTGTATAATCTACGCACACATGCGCTTATATAGCCGACGGCAATGATCACGAGCAAGTATAACGGCGGTCGAGAGTGAACAAGACGTAAGATACTGATTGGTTGATCTCCGCACGAATGGATCGTACAAAACTGGCATTACTCCTCTGCGGAGAGAAAAGCTCATCAAAATCTCAACTCGGACATTAAACCATGATCGCCAATATCTTATCTCTCATATATGCCAAATTCCACTTCTATTATACGCGCAAGCTTCGAACTTACTCTCGTTAAAAAACAGATAGAGCCATCTCTCAAGCCATTCCATTCTGTCGCGAGTACGAGAGCTGGCCTCTCTCTCTCTCTCTCTCTCGCTCCAAATCTAGCGTGCCTTTATATATATAGAAGAGTGCGGAGCATGCCTTGGCACTATACACACTGGCACACACTCGCACGCGGGGTATATAGAAGATTCATTCTGAATTAACGTCATTAATCTTGCATATAACTCGCGCGAGCGCACAGAGAGCTCGAGCTATGCCGTGTTGAAATACTCCCTTTTCTCTCCCCCGCCTGCGCGAGTGTTATATATATATACTATATATAGAGACGTAGTTTCAAAGTGGAGTATACCGCAGCGTGAGAAAGAGAGAGAGAGAGAGAGAGAGAGAGAGAGGGTGAGACAAGGTGCTCGGGCTAGGCATACATCGCACACACACCAAACTCCAAAGAGTCTCTTGCCACACTAGTATTATATATACGAGTACAGTTACCCTCTCGAGAAAAAAAATTGTATTCGAAATCAAAGGTCGCCTTTGGTAATAGTCCAGGTAGTAGTAGAATAAGCAATAATACGCGCAGCAGTACAATGGGATTACATCGCGTAACGTATTTTAAGCTCGGATGAGGCAACTTAAATGTCTTCGTTTTCAATGATATTACGTTATATAATTATCGTTATGCGAATATAATTACCACTGGGGATGCGCTGTAAGCGGGATAATATTGCAGAATTTTGTAACGCACAAAAGATTCTCTTTCCTCTTTCTCTCGAATGAAAAAAAGAAAAAAACGTACCTGCAACAAAAGAGAAAAATTTTCCATTATTATCATTTATATATATATATATATATATATATATGTATATATAGTCAATGAGAGAGATATATAATCTTTCGTTTATCAAATGAAAACGTATAAATGAGGCTAACTGCGTGCGCTCGATGTAAATCTTCCCTTCCCCCAATTAATCACCGTTAGATAGACAAAGAAATCGAGGCCAGAGTCGCTGCCTCTGCTGCTGTGTCTGTGTGTCATTCGAATGCTCGGCTTTTAAACACTCCTAGTATGTAGGCCAGTCTCGTTTATACGAAAAAAATTGCAATACAAAAAACGCCGTTCAATTAACCATGGAAACGACGGATCTATATAAACGAAAAAGAGCCATATTGATTTTTTTTTCTACATGATTCGTCGCTACACAGTCGGATAGATAATTTACATTTCAATCGCGCGTAGAGAGGGAGAGCGAGTGAGAGAGTGACTGCATAATTCCTTATCGATACAACGACCCGTAGTCGGAAAGAAATTGATTGTAAAAGCTCTTCCGCGGGCAGGACAAAAAAAAACGTATAGAGAGAGAGAAACGAGAGGAAAAACGCAGACAAACTTTTTTCGCTCGCGAAACACGCGCTCGCGCGGAGGAGGAGCGAGTATATGCTATAGGCTGCTGGGCTGCCAGGGCAGGTTCCGTACATATTTTTTACTTTAAATGCTGCTGCACATTCGATATCCATACATAACATGCAGTGAGCCGGGCGGGCGGTACTCGTAGGGAAGAAGGCGAAGAAGAAGAAAAAAAGACACACACAGACACGACTCGAAACTTGGTGCATACACGTATTAGATACATCTTGAAAAGAGGATCGTGCTATATATGTGCGCGCTCACACGTACGGGGTAGCGCATACACAGAGGCCAATATGTACATTTGGAATATATATTCGGTAAAGAAAAGTGAGCGGAGAGGAAGATCAGAAGTATAAACACATGGGTTGTGTACGAGAAAGAGAGAGAGAGAGAAAGAGTAGCGAGCGCAACTGATCGATATTGTTTGTCTCGAGATCATTCGCATTTTACGCTTCGTTGAATACTATATACATACAGTTCGCGGATGAGTTAAAGCTCGTGTAGCTGCTGCTGTTGCTGCAGTATATAAGGCGAAACGCGCGCGCGGTCCCGAGTGAACCAAGCGTGCAGAGAGCTTTTACATAGCAGTGTATATAACTCGAGGAAGAGAGAAGATATATTTGCGTAAATGCTGGCGCACACGTAGGTGCGCTCAAACACTTCTGCTGTCCGTGATTTTGCGCGGTGTGTATCAACAACAATCGAGATATTTAATTGCGTTTTTTATCTCTACGCATTCAGATTTCTATATCTCTCTTTTGGATTCGTTTAAATATATTTGATAAATGGAAATGAATTAATAAACTGGTGAGTGGAGAGAAGCGTTGATGTGTTTCACCGAGGTACGTACCGAGCTTTTAAATTTTTATCTTATACGATCTTCAAATACAAAAACGAATAATGTATAATACGCGAGCTTAATGACAACAAGAAGCTTGTCGATCTATATAATATATGTGTCACAAGAATTAAGCTCGCTTTGAGCGCTGCCTTTCATTAAATAGAGAGAAAGTACGCGCGACTATGTATGTCTGTCGGTGTGCGTGTGAGCATGTATGCACCGGTGCTCACGTGGAGTCGAGAAGAGATGAGTTAATGTTTCAGAAAGAAAATGTCAGTCAAGCTCGTGATATGTAAGTTATTAATTCGATTTAAGCCATAAACGGAGCGCGAGAGCTGGAGCAGCGGCAGCAGCCGGCAAAGATGCTCTAAAGTCACCCCCCAGCAGGAGCAGGTTTCTCACAGGGGCCCCCCGCCAAGTTTCCGTATATACGTAAGCGCCGCTGCCGCTGCTGCTCCAGCTCGCTGACAGGTGAAAGTGTTGCTGTAAGGAGAATTAGAAGTAGTAGCAGCAGTAATATGAAGCACTGAAGTTGTGCCTCCTCGACGTATATAACGTGTATAAAGTGTGCGCGAAGAGAGGGGAAAATTTGCTGATCTAATTCGTGAGCACAGCGAGCTGCTGCTGCTGAGCGCAAAGTTTAGACGAAGAGAGCAAGAGAGCCGTGAAGGGTTTCGATAAAATTACAGGCTTTAGGTATACGTGTGTGCTTTCGCCTATGTATACATATACATACCAGACGAGAGGGAAAATTTGATCTCGACTCCTTCTCTCCGGTACAAGTGACGCGTTATTAGTAGCTTATTGTGCCGCACGCTCACCTGCGCGGTATCGAATTATGAGTTTAAAACTCTAACGCCGAAACTGATATAAAAGCGAATATCCTTCTCTCTCACTCTCTCTCGGAGCGACGACGCATTAATTCTTATTAAAGACGTCATGGATATTGCGATATAATTGCGCTCGAGGTCGCGAAGCTTGTTGAGCTCGTGCGACTCTCGTCTGCGTGTAACTCATAGTCGAATGAAAGAAAAAGAAAACCCTCTTTTTGCCAGCTTCAATCATTTATGTACAGTATTCATGATTTTCTCTGTGAATATTTTATCGTAAACAGAAAAATAGGCACACAAAGCCGAGGTGTAAAGCGATGAAAAGAGAAAAATATTACAGCTACGCGTAAGTTTACAGCACGCGCGATTGAATCATCGATAAATGCAGCGAGAAAAACGCGTTTATCAATTATAAATGAGCAGTTTTATCAATATTATGATACTTTCTAATAAAATAGTAATATATTTCACTACAGAATAAAATAAAATTTAAAAAAATGGAAGGAATACTATAGATACATTTGGCTAAAATTGAAAATTTTCAAAATTTTATCCTTTTCAAAAATGAAAAAAGTAAAATAGTATATTTCTCAACGGGTGCACATATGGTTTTTTAGCAAAACGAGGGATTATAGCACGAGCCGAAGGCGAGTGCTGTAACGAGTTTTGTTAAAAAACCATATCTGCACCAGTTTGAGATACTATTTTTTCCTACGAGAGCCTAAAATTAGCGGCAAAGTTGCGTATTTTAGGTTAGAGTGGGGAAAAATAATTTTCATTGGGTCATGGTCCCGAATTTCGCCCAGCTAAGTCTTATTTTTGCTCAACTTAAATACTCATATCAAGTTTTGATCTTTTGTAAAAAGTGTGTTGTAATTCGAAAAAATTTGAGCTCAATGGTTGCTCAATAATTCAAATGATTATGCGATTCATAGTCGAATACAGCCCCGAACTTCGAATTACGTTATTCCTACTTTACACGCAGGCGCACCCCACGTCGTCTGTTTCAGCCACCTGTCATTTGCACGCATCTTTTGCGTATACACATATACAGGCGGCGCGACGACGACGACGACCCGCGTTTGATAATGCGAGCTGCATATATCTATAAATCAGCCCATTGACGCGTTCGATGTACAGTACGCTCTATGGATATAGTAAATGTACACGAGGCGTTTGAATAGCCGACGAAAGTCTAATGGACCTTTTAGAAAATTAACCAAATACACTCCCCTCGCTACACTCCTCCCGTTCGTATCTCTTTTCGCGCCAGGCTTTTTAAAGGTAATATTGAATTAACGCGAGAGCCACCACTGCTAGCTGGTTGGCTGGCTGGCTGCTATGTAGCTGTTGCCGACGCGCGGCGCGCGTAAAAAAACGCCTCCAGCCGTTTCATTTTTCTTCCTTTTTGGTGTACGCGCTCGCGCGAGTGAAACAGCATGGACAATCCATAATTAATTAATAGACGCAGGCAGGCCTGTGTGTGCCCTCTCTCGCAAAGCCAAAGGCATCGTTTAATTCTATAAAAGAAAAAAAAAAGCAGAAAAAAGTATGTGCAGTTAGCTCTTGTGTGTGTGTGTGTGTGTGTGAGTGTGTGTGCGACGCGACCCACGCGCGCTCGACCGCTGAAAGAGCCTTAATAATTCAAGAGATTTTTTGCTCTATATATTTTTCAAAGTGAAAAGCTAATGTGACACGCCGTGTGCGGGAGTATGTGCTATACAGCGTGCGTATAGTCACGAGACATCAAACGTCGACTCGCGCGGAATATAGCGTATATATACGTAGTTCTCGAGCGAGCTGCCGCTGCAAGGCGCTCCGCGCAATGTGCTCTGCGGTACAGTGTGGGCGCGCACGAGAGTATCTTTGAAAGCAGCGCGAGGTTCAATATATGCCGAGAGTAAGATGGATATCGTACTTCATTAGGTAGACTTCTTATAGATGTATACTTCCTTTACTTCGCCTTGCGTTTTATTTGTTTCCATCTTTTTTTCACTTTTCTTTTTTCCGCTACTTGTAAACTGCAGAAAGGCTGCGTATTTTCATTCGTTTTATATTGAAAACCTTTCTATCTCTATTATCAGCCCAAGGTAAAATCATCGAACTCGCGCGCGAGCAGAGAGAGCGAGAGACGCGAGAGTGACAAATCGAGGGTAATGGAAAGCTCACGGAATCATTAGAACAACCTTATATATATCAACATCGTTAGCTTCTATATATTCCTCCTCCCTTTTCCAACAACGTCGTATATACATTGAAATCTTTTCATATAATGCCCGAGACCCAACACTAAAACTCACTTTTGCTCTTTCTCTCCTTCACTCTCTTGACTCTGGGCGTACGTATAATACAGCATACAGGGCTAACCTTAATGAAGCTCGCAGCAAGCTCACAAGCGAGCGAGGAAAGTAGAGAGGAGTAGGAGGACATAGAAATTGAATCGATCGGATTTTGCAAATTCGAAGGTATAGAGTGAAACTTTGCGTTCTCTCACTTATACTCCATACTATACAGAGATCGGGGGGGTTGGCTAGCTTTATATATCGCACGGCGGCCGGCGCGCATGTACGGCCTGGTGTATATACTGCGCTTTACGCGCCTTGCTCGCAGCTAGCTTATTGCAGGCGCGTGCAAACGAAACTCAATTTTCCTGACGCCAGCTTATACATACATGCACGCAGACACATAGACACACACACACAAAAGAGCGTACAAATACGTGTACGAAGCTATAACAAGATTCTCATTATGTAGCCTGTGCTCGGCGCAGTGTATGATCGTGAGCTTCGTTTGCTGTTCCTGCTGCTGCTACTGCCGTTGCCGCTGCCGACGTTATACATACACACACACTATATGCATATAAGCTTTCATCTTTCTCTCTTTTTATTTCTCTCATTCTCTCGTTCTCTCTCCCTCTCATTTATACGCGCAATTTTCGATGCGCAATGCAATAATGATACGTATATATCGGGCCATTTTTAGCCTGAATTGTTTTTCTCCTCCCTCCCAGTTTATGCCGCGCGCGAAGTTTTTGTGTGCTATATAAGCTGATGAGAAATTATTAAATTTTGACTGATTTTCACTGAGCTCTCGGTCGTTGGAGAATAGGGATCGATTAAAGAAATAAAAAAAATAAAGTGAAGCGAAGATTGTCGAATAGGAAAATTGAATGAATTATGGATGGGAAAGCTGGTGCTATCGTGTGACACAGTTCAAAGACGATTCCGAAACCCGGGCCACGCGCATCAAGTTCGGTTCGTTTGTCAATTGACTTGATAATATTTTTTTTCTAGTGCCAATTTATCTATATGTAAACGACTTCAAAAAATCAAACGGGAATTTCCCTTTACCACGAGAGATATCGAATCTTGGTGGGATGAACGAAAAGAGTAAAAACTAACTCGCTCAAGCAACAGCGCGTATATATCCTCGTTTTGATTTATTTCAAAGCTCCGAGATATAACAGAGTTGTGGATTTGAAAAAACGGAATGCAGCAGCTCAAAGAATCGACAATTTCCAACGTACAAATTACGTACGTATACGCGCGTCGAGAGTGGAGCAAGACATTTTCGCGTCGGATTCGAGGGTGTGCGAACTTTAATATACATGTATACTCGAAAACTACCTTGCGAGCGCGCTGACAATGGCTCGGCTGTATAATACGACGACACAGCCAACAGGACAATGATAATTAAGCTTTGCACGTAGCGCGCCACAGCAAAAGCACGAGGGTGTGTTACTGCCTCAAGTTTTTGACCTTGAAATCCGAGGCGTTTATTCATAATACATGAGCAGTAGGTTCGCTGCTGCTGCTGCGCTTACGGCGCGCGCCTGTCGCCTAGAGTTTATATTATAGTTTCGAAATTCCAACGACTCCTGCGCGCTGCTTATTATTTTCATTCCGCTATAGTGGCGAAAACCACCTGTCAAGCGATAAATTCAATTAAAACGCTCGCGGCAGCGAAAAAAAGAAACACAGCGAGAAAAGTAATCGAAAGTAAAAAAGCTCGACGAATCATCATAATTCTGCGCAATGGCAGGCTCGTTGTGCATGTATGTGTACCTTCGAGGCTTTCCCTTCGTGTACTTCAACAGCTGGCTGTAGAACGTCAGAAACACTCTCACACGCGCGTATATTTTTTCTCTCTTCCTCTCTCTCTCTCTCTCTCTCCGTTAAACCGTCGTCATCACAATACCATCGTCGAGGAACAATAGGCGACACGCTTCTCGCTCACTCCACTGCATATACATATGCGTGTGCGGCGTGTCGGGGATATGTTATGTGCAGCGCAGGGTAAGGAAGAAGAAGAAAAAAAACGCAACACACATCGCCCGCCCACGCGCGAGCAACTCTCGAGTTTGATTGAAAGTATATGTACGAGGAGAGACGTGATGAACACAGGCGGCGAATAATGAAAGTAGTCCTTCAATCTTGCGTGCTTTATCTCGAGGTTTTTTCCCGCCTCGACAAAAATAAACTATGTGCATTTTTCTATTTTTTTATTATTATAACACCACAACGACTCTTCGATCGAGCCACTTTTTTCTATCCCCCCTCCCTTGCTGCTGCTGCTGCTGCTTATTGCAAAGAAGCTTGCCGGAGAGAGATCTTTGGCGTTGAAAAAAAGCTCGCGCGCTGATTATCAGCTATACTGGTACAGGGTTCATTCGCGCGCTGCTTGCTGTTCGGGAGCACTAAGTGCTAGACTAAATTGAAAAATAACAATGTCGGTCTTGCGCTCCGGCCGCGAGTTTATTTTCTTAGCCTATAGCGAAGTTTAATTTTGAGCGCGCGGGGCATTGGCGAAACAAAAAAAATAAGTAGGAGAGAAGAATAAATAAAAAACGAGAGAGTCGCATAAGAATAAAAAAGAGAATGAGAGAAAGAACGAAAAAAGCGAGGCAAGGCAGTCTTTTGTGAATACTTAGCCTTCAGCCAGAGACGGTTGAATACTATTCAATTATACGGTGGCTTGATTAAATTTTTACATTCGGTACCTTAGAAATATCATGTATATATAACGCAATTTCTTGAAAATTTAATAAATATTATTATATCGCGCGCAGAGAATGAATAACGAAAGCGAGCCCAGTGGAGCGTTATACGTATATACACATCGATTTTCTCCCCCTCGGCGGGGTTTGAAATTTTGCGCGCGACATTTTCCCGCGTATAAGACTTTCACCCCGAAAAATCCTTCATTTTCCGCGTCACTTAATTTACCCGTCTTTTATATTTGTAGTCACGGACTCGAGGAGCAACGGCAATAGCACAAGCACCAGCCGAGGACGATTCATGAAACATTTTCGTATAAATCCTTGGGTAATGCTATTTATTCTCTCGAGCTCATAAAAAAAGCTAGGCACTCGGTTGTAAGAAGATAAGCTTGTATTTTTAATTTTTCTCGGCTGCAAGTGTATATACACACCCCGAGCGCACTTGCTTGTGTATATATCTATCTATGTGTATACCGCGCGCGGGCGCGCTAAGGTACGCTTGTATTAGCAAATAAGCGTCTTATTAAGAGAGCTTTTGCTTATTAACGTCTCGACGAATTGTGAAAAGCCCATTGTCGTAGTTTCAGCAATGACAGAGCACAGAGCTGCAGCAGTCGCTGTATGCTAGAGAGAAGCCTCGACGTTGCCGCCGTCGCTCCTTAGAAAGACTCTCTCTCTCTCTCTCTTCCGGCGCGCACTGCCGAGAGAGTGAGAGAGAGAGAGAGAGAGAGAGAGAGAATGTAGAGCGCATGTAAATATGCAGGCAAGAATGCGACTGGGGAGAAGAACGCGCGCAGCAGCAGCGAGAAGAAACGAGCTGCGCTGCACGGCGTACAAAATCTTGAATGATCCCGCCCCCTCGCGCAAGGACTATATACACAAGACAAAAAATACAACGTGTATTTTACAAGGGACGACGACGACGACGTGTACAAGACGTTCAACGACTAACGCATCGCGCGGGGCCTTCATTTTTGCTTCGAGCCTTTGCGAGCTGTATAATAGCGTGTGCGGAAGAGACGAGTGCGCTGCAGCGTAAGTTTTAATTAAAGCTTATCAGTTTGCGCGCGCGGGCATGTAACGGAACACGGCCCAGCAAGCTCGACGTACGTTCGAGAAACTTGCATATAAAAGCTTTGTGCGCTACATAGAGCTGATGCGAATGTGTGTGAGTGAAGCGAGCGAGCCAATGACCCGTGAAGCTGAATCGGGAATTATTCACAATATAACCGTAGTAGCGACGTACGACGAAGTGTACTGCACTTCAAATTCAGCGCCTCGAAGAATAAGGAGACTACGAAGAAAGCAAAAAAAAAGTCGCGTCGTATAAAGAAGAGAGCTGGCTAGGTAAGTCGCGTAATTTTGCAGTCCTCGAAAGGGCACACACACACATAGACATACATCTAGACTGTACGCAGACGAGCACACGTATCGTCGCGCGAAGGCCATGCCACTGAAGATATGTAAACACACACATAGTCTCACACACATACGAACATGTATAATATAGCTTGTAAGCTCATCCAAGCGTGCTTCCGCGACGCAGAGCAGCTGCGCTCATCTGGCTGCACCCAAGCAGCAGTAGCAGCAGCAGCAGCCGCAGCCCCCCTTAGACCGCTCGCTCGCAAGAACGTGCCCTACCGTTCATCTTTCGTCTCGGTACCGCACGGCCGTTATATGTATATAATGCTGCTACGTATACGTACTCGGCTCGTTGGAAAGACTATAACCCCGTGTGCGCGACTGTCTACAGGCTACGCGCGTCTGTGTGTGTGTATGTGTGTGTGTGTGTGGGGGGGGGGNGGGGGGGGGGGGGGGGGGTATATAATACATGCGCGCGTGTACGCGTGCTCTTCTCTCGATGTCTGTGTATGCGAGTGTGAGTATGTATAGATATACGAGAGAGAGGCTCTCTTGCCTCATTAAGCTCTGCGACGAGCTCGACTTCCTTCGTTGGCAAACACAAAACCCGCGCCCTTCACGCGTTTCTCTCTCTCTCTCCTCTCGC
Source organism: Trichogramma pretiosum (assembly GCF_000599845.2). Lineage (NCBI taxonomy): Eukaryota > Metazoa > Arthropoda > Insecta > Hymenoptera > Trichogrammatidae > Trichogramma > Trichogramma pretiosum. The sequence continues at coordinate 2,801,193 of NW_019641690.1, forward strand.
TCTCTTAATTTAGTTCTTCCTTTCTCCCTCTCTCTCTCTCTCGCGTCTATACCCCAAGTTTTTTGCCCTTCAGACACATTCCACGATGTAGTTTTTTTCATACCTTCTCTCTCCAGGCTTGTGTTTTTTTTTTATTTTATTTTAAGCTAACGCCCTGAGAAAAGGTGATGATAATCAGGAAAGGAGTGTTTTTTCTTCGAAAAAGGGTGTTTGGCTTGTACTCGCTCGGAAATGAAGCTTCGAGCTTTCCTGTAACAGTTTTTTGAAAACGAGCTTTTTTTCTCGCGAAACGGGTGAATATTCTTTTTAAAAGCTCGTTCGCGAGCCGAGCCGTCGTCTTCGTCGTCACCAAGCGTATATTATTAATATTACCAAGCAACAGCACGGGAAAAAGGTAGAGAAAGAGAGAGAGAAAAGAAAAGGCTCGCGCGCGGGCGTGCGCAGACCATCAAATTTCAGTGGTATGACTTACAAATTTTCACTCGGCTACTCTCGAATGGGCTTACGGGAGCAGGAAACTTTCGAGGAAAACCTCAAAAACCCAGCAGCGGCAGACTCTAGCCGAGACCCCGTCTTATCTTGAGAAAAAGCTATTTGCCATTAATTCACGATGCTTCTCTCCCTGCAACTAGTACAGAGAGTCTAGTGGTAGTGCACCTTTTCCCTTGTAGTAGCCGCACCTATATACACGCACACATACATTTACTGCAGCTTCGAGATAATATCTCGGTCTCTCGGAACATTATGAGCAGTCTTTCACGTAAGCTTGAGCATTCAGGCCGGCGCGCCCTGTAAGACGCGAATGCGCGTCTTGTAAAATAAAGTGAAATTCGAGGAATAAAAGACTGAACTACGCGGCTCCACGAAGGGAAAGCGGGGGATTTATCGGGACAAATATGAAAACGATGAGGAAAAAAAGGATAATAGAGCTTGAAAGCAGCAGCAGCGATAGTCAGGCAGCTGTAAACATAGTCAGATGTTTCTTTTGAAATACTTTTTAATTTTTATAACCTATGGAGTAGTAGTAGTCAGCTCGACGTTTATGATAATCGACGATTTACGAGAGTCAATTTACTGGGGCGCGTAATGTACCCTCACCAGCTACTGAAGTATCGCGTGTTATATATATTAACGACGACAAAGGTCAGCAAAAGTACCTTTTATTTATCGTCATTCCATGAGCTACATCACGCTGCCGCCGTCGCCGCTCTATGGAGTGAAAATAAAACACCAAGAGAGAGAGAGAGAGAGAGAGGAAAAAAAAGGAAAAAACGAGCGGAAATGGATCATAAGAAAAGATGAAGCTGTCGACAAAAAAATAAAGAGAAATCCACTTTGTACGGCCATGGGCGAGGGAGGAGGAGGGGGGTAATAAAAGAAGGAAGCGGTACATATACTCGACGGTATTACATATATAGTTAAAAGGAAAGCGTCCACGCGCGCGCACAGATAACTGCAGTATAGGCTGGGCTATGGACTACTGCACAATGAAAACGGCTGCGCCGCGAGAAAGTCACACGACTATGGCTAATTAAATTCTCCGCGGCGACTGTCCAACTTTATGATTCGACCCATGGATTCTGATAGCAGCGATAGTCGAGACCGAGCTCGGGGCACACGGGCCTGTCTTTGGTCGACGTGTTCAACGATAGAGAGAGAGAGAGAGAGAGAGAGAGAGAGAGAGAGAGAGAGAAAATAAAAAAAAACCAACGAGCCAGCCTTCGCTAATAGAATTACACTTTCCGCGACGTTTTTCTCTCGTCTCATTCTTTTTGCTCGATCGTCTTTTTGACAGTTTCAGTGATTTTAAAGACTCAGATACGCATCTCTGACTTTTATCAAATTTTCATCGTGGAGTGTACGGCGCGTGCAAGAGAGAGAGATAGATAACTTTTATGAAGTCACGATGACGGTTGGGAGGAGGGACCCTTCGCTCGCGCGAACTTCGATAAACTTTTTTTCATACGGCTGGCTTTAGTCACTCGATGTTTATGAATGACAGGTGGCTAATAATTGATCGTTTCTTCTTCTTTTTTTACGCTCGTCGTATTTTAAAACTAAGATGATGGATTAACAGTTTGAAAAACAATCTTCATCTCGTGCTTTAATAAAATTTATTATTATAAATCAAGTTACGGAATATAAAGCGTTATCATTTCGTACTCGAGAGTATATCGAGTCGTTGAAAGATCGATTGTGCACTCCTTTTTCACGCTCAAGAAGACACCGCCCCGCGCTTGTACCTTTTGCATGAATAATTTTAAAATCGGATAGTTGTCTAAAGCGTGCTCTGTGCAACAGAAAATAAAAAAATGAGAGAAAAAAAGGAAAAAAAACACGTACTGGATATAAAATTCGACACTCCGTAAAATCCAAAAGTTTTGCGATGTGCTGCTGCTGCTGCTGCTGCTGCTCCGAACGCCATACTTTCATCTTATTCTAACAAAACTGCGCAGTGCAGCTTTTTCCATGCTTCTCTCTCTCTCAATATATACGCGATCGTCCGTCAGACCTACATAGGTATATCTACGTGAGCTCGCAAGCTCGGGCTGTGTTCTTTTTCCGAAGTTCATGCGACGCGAACCGAATCTGACGAGCTTAGCGCACTTTTTCGTCTTGGCATCGTTTCTCTCTCTCTCTCTCTCTTTCTTTTCTTCTGGAACCGGTCGTCTTTTCTTCTTTCTTATATACCCTTCGTTTTTTTTCACTAACACCCTTTCTTTACACGTGTGAGAGCCCGCCTAACAAGACATCTCCATTTGGCTCTTTCTCTCTCTCTCTTTCCTCGGCTTCTTCCACGACCGATTCTTCTGCCTGTGCGAGCGCATTCCCATTTATTTTAACGCACGCGTTATATACCCTGAGAAAGATGATATATGTATATTTTTTAAGACGAACCGAGTACTGCGCGAGGAGAATCGAGAGAAAGAAAAGGTACAAAAATGAGGACGAACTCCCTCTCTCTCTCTCTCTCTCATTTCTCTTTGTTTTTTTTCTTTTTCTTACACTCTCCTTGAATATACGAACGCTCGCTAGAGAGCTCGTTCTTTTAAAAGCGATTTGATGAACTCGTAACTATACTATATACTATTACGAATATCTTCATTTTTTGCTCGCGTTCGCTCGACTCGTTAAGGCCCTTTGTCTTTTTGCGCTTCGTTTCGCCTCGTCGTACACACCCACACTCACACGTACACATACACATATATTACGGTTGTACGCAGCTTTCGCTCTCGATTTTTTTTCCACTTCTTCCTATATTCCTCACTTGAATTTACACACGCGCTTCTCTCTCGATCTCCCCCTCGGTTGCTCCAATTTCTCCATTCCGCGCGTATACACTAATTCTCCTCCTCAAGATCTTTAGCTCTATCGTTTTTGCCGATTTCCACCTCTCATTATTAATATTTTTATTATCATTATTACAGAGCTTTTCATCGATTTACTCAGCTTTTTACTTCGCGCGACCGCGCGCACACACTCTGCAACCCCTACATGTCTAGCGTAACAACTCACTCCTTTCTCTCTCTTTCTCTCTTCACTCTATATATGTGTATACATAGATGAACTAAAGCACACTCCATTCGTTGCGTGTCATATCAATCCAAGCGAGGCTTTTCTTGCCTCGCTAGATCGAACTGCCGCAGTGTTGACGGGCGTCTATGCTGTGACACGCGCGCGCGCGCGAGCGACGCTTTCGAGCGCAGTATTATATTGCGGCGATGTGTGAGTGGGTGTGTGTGTGTGTGTGTGTGTGTATGTATGTGCGCACTCATACGCGAGTGCGATGGTGTGTAGGTATATATGTAGGTACGGTTTTCGTGTGATTTTTGCGCATTCGAGGGAAAGAGAGAGAGAGAGAGAGACGTTGAAAATCCAGACTGAGTGTGTGGATCGACACACTGAATCGAGGTTACCCATCACTCATGCGGTATACTACTCTGCGCCGCGTGCTGCAGAAGGATCGTTTCCCGAAAAACCACAAAGACAATTTCCAATCGAGACGAAAAAAGAGATGGAAAAATAATAATAGTAATAAGAGAGTGAAGATGAGCAATTTTTGTTGCTGCATTTCACAATTTTACATACCTTGATTAAAAAAACGATTTTATCAAAGATTAAATTTGCATTATTGAAGGAATCCGTGAGTAAAAAATCAATTTTCGAGAGAAAGAGGCATTTTCTCGTAGCAAAATCAATCTAACTTAAAAGAAATCTTCCTTAACAAAATTCATATTTCTAACACTAGATGTCCTGTTATGAATTTTTGTATACACAAGGTATATTTACATGTGACGATGTATTTTAAACCCGTTTCTAGATCAAGATCATTACTTGTTCTCCTTCACCTTCTTGTCTCTACGTTTTTTTTCACTATCATCAAACCAAAAACCAAAATAATCATCAGTTTTATAAGCGTGAATGATAAAGTCAATAATTTATAGCTTCAATAATTTATTTATTTTTACACAAGCATTATCTTTCAAAAACAATAAACAGCAATACGAGACTGTCTTCGTACAGATATAATTTATGAGATTTCATTCAATGTTTAAAAACTAGTCATGATGTTAAATTACAAGCATTGTTTGCAACTATTATCATATACTTTGTACGATCGGATGCGTAATTATAACCATTAAAAAAATGTGATATTGACAAGACAATATTTACAAGTAAAATGCAGCACAACATTTTCAAAATAAAAAGAAGGGCGATAAAGATAGAAGAGCAGCAACTAGCCAAAAGAAGTAAAAAAAAAGGAAAGAAAAAATCAAGGGAAAGGCGAGAGATAGATAAGTGTACGCCACGCTAGCTGTATACAGTTCAGCCTGTGTAGGAAAGCGAGTTGCACGCCGGATTTAACGCCCTACGCGCGACTCGAAAATTCCTTATCCGACTTCTCTCTCTCTTTTCTTCTCTCTCACTCGCCTCGCTCTCTGACCTCTCGTAAAATGCTTACTTGGCCGTTTCAGCTCTCTCTCCTTTTTCTCTTGCTCTCGCTCTTGCTCGCGTGACACGCGTCTTTCCTCGTTTTTCCTCAAGCAAGCAAGCAAGCACGCCTCCGATATAAACTTACATGCGTGCGTATATATAACGCGGCGTGGCTCCTGCACGCGTAATGAATTTTTTCTCTCCCTTCTCTCTAAACTGGATTTTTACTCGGCTGCTCGGCAGCCGCTCGTAAAAAAAGATCTGATTAGTTTTATCAAAACGTGTATAATACCCCGAGAACCTTATGGATGGCTGGCGTGGAAAAGCTCGCCCGAGCAAAATCCCCGACTGACTGACTGTCGCGCTATTCTCCGACTTGTACTACTTGAACTTTTTTTTACATATAATGTGCAGTGCTATAGTCTAAAAAACAACCTGCCGTGCGCGGGAGATTACGTCAAAATGCGTGTCGCTAAGTACCCCTGTAACAATAGCAGTGAGCCCCCGTCCGTGGCATTTCGTTATTTTTTTCTTCTCTCTGGCAATGGCTCCAAACGAAACGAGAATGATAGTTATTCTCTCGGATTTATTTCTACATTTGGGAAAAATGAGCCGTACTCGTTTTAACACGGGCATAATAGGGAATTCCGAGGCCTTGAGCAACTCATAATTCAGACTCGTGCGAATAGAGACAAAATTGTACAGTCATATACACGCATACGTGCCATATAGCTTGTGTCTGTGTGTGTATTCAACGATGCACAAACTCGACGTGCACGCGAAGCTCTCGTGGAGCACGCATATACTGCACTCGGAGCTGCAGTAACGGCTCGGGGGTAGAGTTGCTCACACACCGACGCACACACACACACACACACACACACACACACACACACATACATGGCGCACAACTCAAACATTGGAAATTTCTCAATTGGCCGAAGGTGTGCCAGCTCAAACTACATGTATATATCGCATATACGTACTCATCGCATACGTAATAATGCACAATATATGCATAGACCCGCGTGCCCGAGAGGCACGAGTGAGTGAGAGAGAAGGCCGCCGCCACCACCGCCGCTGCTGCTTGTCCAATTAGAATACATCCTCGCCCTTTTCTCGCGGATAAATATCCTGGTATAACGTGTATAACGCGCCAGGGCTTTATATATATAACGTGATACAGTTTCTGAAATCTCTCTGACGATATGAACGTGTACATGAACGGGGAGCGGGTTATTAAGTCTTCATTGTAATGGCGTGCAGTAGCCCGTCCATCATTGCAAAATAAGTTCGAAACCATACATCGCACCTCGTATATTGTAGCGCGCGCGCGCTGGTACCGATAGGGCGCGATATACTCCTCCCGTGTATTTAACGAGGTGCCATGATTGACGCTCTTTCCGAGCAATAGCGAAATTTTTGAAGAGCGCCTGCAGCAGCAAGGCTCGTGAAGTGTGTGTGTGTGTGTATAATGCATCGTGTGCGCGAGCGAGCGAGTGTGTGCATACGAAAGCAAGTTTTCAGATCTCATTTGCTCGAACTGTAATGCTGCTATACAAATCTATAGCGAGCCAAAAATTTGTTTCCCGCGTGGGCTTCTTTCACCTTGAATATAAAGAACTTGTCAGCGTTTATAACTAATTTTGACTTTAGAGAGAGCACGATTCAATCGACTTAGGCTTCGAAATGTATACAATGAGTGCGCCTTCTTTAAATAGGCCATTTATTCCCTCAAAAATATTGCTATACCGTAAGAACCGAAATAAAATGAGGTATTAATGAATACACGTGCATACATTGCAGATATTTCGAAAATGAAGTGCATCTAAAAGGTCCTATTTCGACGCGGGTTTGCGCAAATAGGCCACTCGAGCTACTCTAGCACTATACTTGCACTTAGCCGTCTAGAATATTACAAATGAATAATGAAAAAAAAAGAGGTACAGCGTATTTTTTTTTTCATACATAACGAAGGTAAAAATACATCGAAATCGAGAAGCAGACTGAAAGCTATCGACCGAATCAACACCGAGTTACGTATATTATACATTTTCGAGAAAGAAATCGAGGAGCCGGAGAACTCGAAACTCTACTCTTGCGCGCACGTATATGTAGTAAGTTTTTTGCTCCTATTTTGATATGTAGGCCCTGCAGCCGTGCTCGTGCGCGCGTCCATCAATATTCACTGCGCGCGGCATTACAATAAAATTTCTTTAAAACCACGCGAGCGCGCGCGCGAGCTTTTCTCGATGTATATGAGCGCGTGTGTATGTATGGTATGGTACATACGATATGCAGCAGAAGCAAGGGGGCTCAAAGCAATAAACGCGAATCGATACTAAGCGTTTCTCGAAATGCATACTCATGGAAAATAACGCGCGCCCACGAGAGAGAGAGAGAGAGAGACAGAGAGAGGCACAATTGAAACTCGTTAGAAAATACGTACGCGATCAATTCTTTGTTTCCTGCTGCTACTGCTGCAGCTACGCGTAAAGGACGCAAGCGCGGCTACATATGTATACGGCGTATATGGTAAAAAAGGAAACGATCGAGCAGCAAAAAAGCAATCGCTGCTAAAAAAAAAAGGAAAAAAATATTCGTTGGTCGAGTATGCCGCAATGTAGCACATATATATATGGCCGATTCTCTGTGAAATCGAATGGCCAAAAAATTTTTTTTTCTGCAAATATGAAAAACTTGAAAAACCTAAAAATGGCTGTTTTTGGTGATTTTAGGCATTTTGGGCCTATTTTGGACCTTTTTTGCATGTTTTTCGCCACACATTGTTGTCTACATTGCGTTAAACTTTAAGACCCATTACAAAACTTTATCAGGCATAAGTTGACATCTTTAGGAAGCTTTTCACATAGTTAGGAAATGAAAGTCCGGTTCGAACTCGAGTAGATTTCTTGTTTTGTGTTTTTTTTTATGTTTAACAACTATTATGTATTTAGGTGGCTCCAATCACTTTGGCATATTTTTTTTCTGAAAATTTGGACAATTTTCAACAAAAAAGTTTCTGGGCACTTTTACTTTTGAATCATTCTACCCTGATCCAGGAATTATTTGAATATTTGTGATTTTTCATGAATTTCAAAAAAACCCTAAAATGGCCAACTTCAGGCCTCTGAAAAAGAGTGATAGATGGTCCCAAAAATTCTAATAAAATTTGGGGACATTTCTGACATCGGGAACAGCAAGTTTTTCATATTTGCAGAAAAAAAAATTTTTTGGCCATTCGATTTCACAGAGAATCGGCCATATAGTATAAAAGGCTTCGCTGCGATGCGCAGTAAATCTCGCGGGGGGAAACGTTGCTTGTAAAACTTGTAAAATTAGTTGCTCGGCTCTCCGAGAGTCTCTCCCTCCTCTCCTCGCGCCGCGCGTCTCTAACAGGTGAGAGAAATCCAGATTATGTAAGTTTTGTGAGCTGAAGAATGGACTTTCATTAGAGCTTGCAGGCGAGCGCGCCCTTAGCCGAATATAAAATCGTTTACTTCAGCATAATAGTCGACTAATTTTTCCGTTCTACACCGAGAAAAAGTCGGTAGTTACACTATTCAATTTTCAGTCTCTTGAAAAAATGAAGCCAACTACATATATATGCGCACGACGAAGAGGACGACGACGACGACGACTACGGTGCGCCTTTTCAAATTCACTACAACTACTTTCTGGTAGTAGTCGTAGTAGTAGTACTTCTACTACTATTACGAGTACTATACCATTAATACTACTAGAGCTGCGTAGCAACGCTATAGTCGCAGAGAAAAAATGAAAGTGTGCTGAGCCAAATCTTGAGAAAATTTCCTGTACTTTGCGCCTTTGCTACACCTTTTTTTGTTTCTCCCTTTCTCTCTCTCGCTCCAGTTCTAATCCGCTCTGCGTCGCTAAAAGTATGCATAAAACGCCAACGACGCCTACTACTGCTCTTACTACTACTACTACTACTACTAGGCTTTATACGAGGCGTTTGAATCACTCATCGAGTAGATTTCTCGCGACTTAGCGTTTCATTTTCATATTTCCCAGAGTAGAATAAAAGGCGAGAGCGCGTATTATTTGCAATGATACGCGCGTAAACATACGGACGTAATGAGATGCGTAATCATCCAGGATTTTTTTGTAGCGATTTTTACGATTTAACAAGCTACCGCCTGCGGTCTCAAGTTCAGAAAATTTCAAGTTAATTCCCTGAAGCGAGTTTTATTCCTCAGCAGTCGTTTACGCGGAATAAAAATAAAAAAAAAGAAGACGAAGCTGTGAGCCAGCCGGCAGAAATGGATCATAAGAGAAGATAAAGCTGTCGACGAAAAAAAAAATAAAAAAAAATCCACTTTGTAGGGAGAATAAAAGGAGAAAGCGGAGCAAAGGTACGAACGTCTATCCAGCTCGACGTTCAGAAAAGAGACAGAGAGAGAAAGAGAAAAGGAAGTGGTGGATGACAGTAGGCCTTATAGTGCCCCGACGACGACGCTCTCTCAGTCAGGCTCGACTTTGCGAAATGGAATTGTCCGCGAAAGTCACACGACTATGGCCAATTAAAGTCTCCGAGGCTGCTACTACTACTACTACTACTTCTACTACTACTACTACTGGCCAACTTTATGATCAACCCCACGGAGTCCGATAGTGAGAGTCGATAGCCCAGATACGACTCCGACGCGGCTCTTTCTTTATTAACAAAAGCTCGAGTGAACTTTTGAGATTTTTCCGCTCGCTTTTCTTTTTTTTTACAAAAGTTCCGATAGAATGAATAAAAATGAAGAAGCCGATTTGAATAACAACAAATTCAAATAAAGTATAAATCGTTTGCGCGACACGCCGTTATATACCATCAAGTTGTTTTTCCTTCTTTATACCCGGTCTGCAGCTTTTTTTTCGCTCGCAGCAATAGCAGAGAGGAAGAGAGGAAAAGAGAGAGGGAGAGTTTATACTAAATATTAAGCAAAATAAAAGTTTTTTGTATTTCGCAAGCCGCAAACATGACGCTTAATGCCGAGTGTAGCCGCACGAACGCCCACGCCATGTGTTTCGTCGACAACACATGGTGAAGATGACGCTACTCGTATATTACATAAATTTTTGCCAACCTGGGGGCTCACCTTGTTGTATATTAAAGCATGTACACGGTTTTTTGGCAAATTTTCATTTAAAGAAAAAAGTGGAATAACTTTTTGCAAATCAAAAACAAAAACACAGTTAATTGCAAAAACCATTTACTAACTATTTCAGAGCATCTCTTGGTACATAGACAAAAAAAATATAGCAAATTTAAAGCCGGATAAGTGGTTTAAAATTTCACGTCTGGCAAATTTTTTGACACCAGAGACTCGAGTTTTTCTCAGGTTAAAAATTTTCACTTTATCTAGCTTTATTTCAATTCGTATTTTCATTTCGAAATGAATTTAAATTGGCCTTGACAAATTTTCGCAAATCTGAAGCTCGAGAGCCAGTCAAAGGCCCAATCGCAGTTGCACCCAGGCTCGTTAAACAGCGAGGAAAAGACTGATCAACTAATTATCTGCCTTTCGGTTCTCTCTCCCTTCTGACTGTCAAAGCCGAGCGCAGGAAACACAGACGTGAAAATAGTCGCACACCCACTTACGTGGGATAGGGCACATTATCTCACATTTTAGGTACAGGCTACATGCATACAGACAAAAGCTCCGAACGTCTATCTTCTTGCCTAGATCTTACACATTTGTCTATATGTATACGTTCTAAGAGAGGACAGGACGAGAGCGAGCGCACATTTCTCGACAAACGGCATCGCTTTCAGCGCGTACGTAAGCTGTACGAATTATTAGTAATACCGGTAATTAATTACCCCGTTTGAGAGCTCGAGTTCCCGATTATACATTATATGTACGAGTCTCGGGGCTTTGCAGACGGTCTATAAACTGATTTGTTCCGTTTGAATGGGCTCGAAGCGCCGAGAGTCGATTTATAACTCGTTACAGTTATTTATTTACCCCTTTTTTTATTCCTGGCTTTCGCTGTGATAAAACTCAAATCGATGCATTTCTTTACACGTTTTATGTCGCGGAAAATCAATCCGTACCAGAGAAAAACGATGAAAGAAAAAATTGTATCTCTACGTATTGCGCGCGTTTCGAATTTTTGATTCTCGCGCACTTGCTCTTTTTTGTGAATGATTCGTATATTTTCACCTATATTTTTCTATTAATCGCTCGTGTAATAAAAAGAATGCCTAATTCGTACAAGAATGAGGAAAGTCATGTTACGTAACATTAATAGTAGTTCAGAAATAAATACTAGAATACTAACATTCTAATATACTAATGTATATATATACTAATCAGAATTAGTTTTGCCATTAGCGAGCTTACAATACTCCATCTGTTGATAGAATCAAAAAGTTTAGAAGCTCAATAAACAGTACTTTAAAAACCGCTGCTATAGTAGTTAGACTTAATTGTAAATTGATAACTTTATTTTTAAAGCATGTCTAAATTTTTTGTGTTTATGGATAATGAATAATCAAATTACTGAAAATTATTTCATTACATTAAATCATTTAAATTGAATTAAAGTTCTGTAACTCCTCGTTTTTCAGAAAAAGCATATTCACACTAGTTGCAAGAAGTACTAAAATTGTTTATTAATTAGTAGTCAATCGGGCTACTCACAGCATTAAAAGTATCAACCTAACAGATTCTGGTTCTGAGGAGTCTGTTCTTGCTACAATTAGCGCTTATCGCTCGCTTGGTTTCTACGGGTTGATTCTTCATACCCCACGCGCCATAGGAATTTCTACTTAAAAAGAAAAGGAAAAAAAAAACACGCGCAAATATGCACGTACATAATACATTGTTGCGCGCCGGGAGATAAGTAAGTGTGTGTGTAGGCGAATCTTCGATCGCGATAAGGGTCGCTTTGGGCTTCGAGCTAAACTTATCAGTCTGGCGAGGGCGAGAGAGTCTACACAGTGTATACAGATATATAGTCTGCTTGGGGCTCGGGATACCCACAGAGCTTCATTACGAGAATGCACGAGCAATCTGGCGCTTCCTATTTATCGTGTCATCGTTACGACGAGTGCTACTACCACTACTGCTGCTAGTATACCAGTAGTACCTATAGGTATATGGCGCAGGGGTGCGGGAGAGAGGCTAGCGGCGGCCCTACGTAAGAGCCGCCACGAGGGTACTCGACACTGGGCTTTTTTTTACCTCGCGCGCGCTTGTGCATGTGTCTGTGTGTGGGTGTGGGTGGGTATGTGGCGCTAGCGAGCAGTAGCAGTACCTGGCTTAAGTGATAAAACATGATTGGAATTGTCTGCATTAATTCGGTATTAGCGCCAGTGGATTCGCTCTCTTTTTTCTTCGTCGTGCGCGCGGATGCGCTCTTATGTGCCTTCGCACGATAATAGGAGAGAGAGAGAGAGAGAGAGAGAGAGAGAGAGAGAGAGAGAGAGAAAAACAATGGATTACCTCATGTTATACTCGAGCTAGACGATCTCGATAAGACTCTTCCTGGGGATATAAGCGCGCGCGCAGTTGTTTCGACGAGTCTTTAAGTAGCTGTTTAGCGCAAATTGTTTTCACGATTTTTTTCCCTTGCCGCGTAATCCGCGCGCACGCACAGAAACTGTCTTAAAAAACAATGATTGGAAATTGAATGGAAAAGTTGCGCGAGGGGGGTGCGGCGCAGAAAAGAAATTCTCGTCACGATTTTGCAACTTTTCTCTGTTTTCTTTTTTGCGCTTTCACAGGATAAGAATAAAATTTACTTTACGATTTTTACAGCAATTTATTTACGCCGTTCGAACGCGCGCAGGCACACAAGCTGGCGGCTCGCGCGAGCGGTTAATGTTGTTCGACACACTGTGTAATTGAAACAGTTTCTAAAGAATGTAGCGCCATTAAAGCTTCTTTCGTGGTGGTGTGTGTGTGTGTGTGTATCGTAGTACACTATATGTACAACAGCTCTGTATAGTAAAACTAACCCTCTTTCCGAACCGAAGTTTATATATTGTTGTAAAAAGCGGAATTTGTTGTGTGCGATATATACATATAGACGCCACGGCGATGTACTTTCCCTGCATCGAAATGAATCGGAAACCCAAACTATATTATACGGCGCACGAACTTTGCAAAATATTTCACGCTCGTTAAAAACAAACAAAGCAGATGATTAATAAAATAAAAAACCACTCACGAGACGTATGCACAATACGTTTCGAGTTATTTTCGAAATTCGCATTTGCAATATCGACGTTTCGGAATTATATTATGGCTCCCGATCGCTCTGCGCTGTATACGCATCTGCGAGTTATAGTAGTAGAACGATGTGCGGGGGCTGCTGCTGCATCGCAACGCTGTGCGCCGTGGGCGCAATTGCAAATCAATCAGAGAAACCAAAACTAGAAACTAATGCGACAATAATGAGGCGCTCTCGCATGCGCTTACGACGACATCGATAATAATCGTCGATTATCGTGCCTCGATACATATTCGCTCGCTCGCTTGCTTGCGCGCGCGTGAGTGCATGTGGCAATACCAATAACAATGCAATACAGCGCGCGGTTACGAGCTGCTCGAGCAAGATAATGCAAAACTTTTTTTACCTCCAACGTCTGGTGGGCTTATTATTCCCGATAAAACCAACGACGACGATGTGGAAGAGGAAGGCAGAGAGAAGAAAATGATCTAGCATGCCATGCTGTAAGGACGACGATAAATTTCGTATTCTAAAGAATATAGAGTTATCCGTCAGAGCATACGAGGCTAGGGCCAATATCTTCGAGATAAATTGAGCGAATTTCGAAGGGTAGAGGGCGAAAAAAAAAACATCGATCACGTCGCATTCAAAATCATTCGTCGCCTAGGTTAGTTATATTCACACAACGCGGATACGGCAGTTATGTTTCACGTTGCATAATTGAAATGCCACACTTGGCACTGTGTCGCACGCATTCGGAGCATGTGCGGTTGAAGTGTGTGCATGTGTGCACCTGTCAACCGGGCGAGCGTTTCTTTGGAAATTCCTCGACGACAAAGTCTCGAACGTGTACATATCGCCAAGTCGTTTTCGCGCAAACTTTTCCGATACATATCCCACGTTGGAAAGTACAAGGGGAGGAGTAAGAGAGAGGAAAAAAAAGTGTGCACCCGCGTATATAATTAATGATGCATGACCCGAGCTTTTATTTAATGCTAGTTCACCACCGCGTGGTGCGTATCATTGCTTAAAAAAAAAAAAAAAAAGAACGCGGAGGTCGGCCTCTGCTGCACGATGCCAAAAATAAAAAATATGTGGCCATCAATTTTGCGGCCTTTTCTCGCTCTTCAGTGGAAGATCATCCGCATACTATAGCCATTCCAAAGTCTATATGCGGCATTGACCGATAGAACAAAAGATATATGCATGCCCGTACCTATATGCAAAATCCATCGAGCCAGACACAGTAGAGGAGCTCGGCAGTATGTGCTGTATGTGCACGTACGGTATATACATAAGGAAAAGTGCGGAAGGGGATTTTAACTTGTATACCACGGTACTGAGTGGCGTAAATATTTACCTGTCGCGAATTGCTGAGGGTCACGCATGGGGCTCCGCCGCCGTCGTCGTCGCTGCTCTCGGGCACTTTTTAATTAACGCTGAGCTCCGGCAGCGGTGCAGTCGCTGTTGGCGTATGCATACAATGTATCACATATACACATGCAGCAGCTCGCGCGCGCGCACACACAAACACACAGAGACACGTTATATGTCATCCATATATATATAGTATAAAAAAAGCAGCAGCAGCCCTCGTTGGTGTATGAGCTGCAGCAGCAGCAGCTTCTTCTGTCTTGTATATATTGCAGCGCGTTATATATACGGCGTGGCCTCTTGCTTCAGGGGGGACGACGACGACCTTATAGAGGCAGGGGGTTCTACTTCAGCACTTCTCTATGTGCAGCCTGTCCTCGAGGTCTTTCGCTGTATACGGATATCTTTTTCTCTCTTTTTTTTTTACTCTCTTACACACTCTTTCACCTCACGCGCACCTCACAATTAGCTTTCTCTTCAATCTTTCAGACTCTCGTTTTCCAAGACTCATATGGCAGTAGCAGTAGTAGTAGTAGTAGTAGTAATAGTATAGAGTTGCAGTGCCAACCTCGTCGTCGACGCTTCTTTTTTCTTATTTTTCATAGCGACGAGGCTTATGTTTTTGTTATATTCCAGAGAAAAATAGGCGATATGAACTTGTGATTCGTTGGATATGTGGATAGATATCTATTCGCTATCGAGACTGGACAGTGATATTTCGATATGTTTTTTTTCTTATAATTTATCCCTTTCTTTTACCCGCACTTGCACTCGCGAAATTCATAGTTAAATTCACTTACTTGGAAAAAAATAATAATAAAATAAAACGACCGATTCATTGAATAACGAACTTTGCGTCGTCTCGATAGGCCGTGCGTTATAATAATTTCGTTTTGCGAGCAAAAAAGCAGAAGCTTACGAAGGCGAGAGACCAAAACTCGCGGCGAAAGCTCCTCGACTAACGAGGACTGCACGGACTCGTCGCTCTCTATACATATAATACCGTAGATATGTGTTATATATATACCACCACCAAAGAGGGTTGCGCCGGAAACGAAGGCTCGGCACGCGAGTTCGCCGGCCGACTGAATGTGTGCTGGCTGCTATCGCGCAAAACTCAGGCCGCCGACGCCGCCACCGCCGACACCGCCGCCGCGCGCAGGATGTATATGATCGTAGAGGCAGCAGCAGCAGCAGCAGCAGAGCGAGCCCCACTACCACTGCACACACTCCGTGCGCTACGTCTACCTATACCTCTACCCGCCTGCCAGTGGTATTACTACTACTACGACCTAGTGTACTACCCACCTGCGCGGGCAAACGAACGCGAACGTTGGCCCGAAAAGACGTCGACGTCGACGACGGTGACGCTGCAGGTCGTGTCTGTGTATGTGTGGGGTGAAATCATCCCCCCGCCCGGCCGCTCGCTACTGCTTCTGCCTATGTGCGAGGATGAATACGAGAATGCACCGAGCATGCGCCGGGCGAGGAAAAACACCCACACACTTGCTTGCTTGCCGCGCGCACGGCGGCAGCAGGCCCGACGACGACGACGACGACGACGACGACGACGACCAGGTTTCGGTGAATGAAAAATGTTCGGCGAGAAAGTTTTTTTTTGACGAGCGAGCAGCCGTTTTTAATAATAAATTCGCGCTCGACGGAACTTTGATTCGATATTGAAATGATAATATGATTTTTTTAAACGTATTTTAGCCTGTTTCAGTTTTTGTTTAATCCAGAGCCGGAGATCATTCGTGACAGCTTGAGAAATAAAGTATTGAACGAAATATCAGCCCCTTGTCGGAACTGTAGCTGCATCGTTGTATACACTTACAAAGAAAAATGAGAGAAAACGGCGAGAGGAAAATAGTTTCAAGTTACCGCTGTATTATTAATAAGAAATGCCGTTCGGTCTTTCTCGTTCGCATCCCTCTTCTTTCAGGTATTATTAAGGAGGCGGGAAATTCGTTTCGTTCGGTTGCACAGAGACACTCGGGCGTTTATTCAACGATCGAGTTTTACATAAACTTTGGGCGGGGGGGAAATCAAGCCGACCTCGACCGCGCATTAGAATAATAATTTACACGTGTAATCTCAGTGGGCAAAAGAAAAAAAATAAATGTCCACCGGCTTTAAGTCGCGTACACAAGCCCGACGATAAATTATCTTGAGCGAAAAGTGTAATAAACGTAAGATACGACGGCGCAGACACGCACGAGGTCATTCGCGTTTTTTATTGACTACCCGCTACTACAGTAGCACGCGACAACCATCAAAACTCTCTTCCTTTTTTTTCTCTCTCTCGCACTCCTCCCACTTTCTGGATTTCCAATTTCTTCCGTTGGCAAGTTCTTTTATTTTTTTTATTTTTATTTTTGTTCGTTGCTTTCTCTTTCGCGGTCGCACGAGCGTCAGTTCATCCCTCATTTCCGTGGAACTTGACGAGAATTGCAAGAGGAGGAAGGGGGAGGAAAAAAAATCTGCCGAGTCACGGCAAAATCATCGCCCACGCGAGAGAGCTTGCACGATGGGTGCCACTATTATAGCCTGCAACCTCACACATATACCCAAAAAAATGGCCATTTAATGCCTCTTATACGTAGATGAAATTTAAGAAGGCTGACATTACCGTCAAAAGCTCGAGTGTTTTGACACTAAAATAACTCGATAAGTGGGCAAAGGTAAATATTTAAAATAAAAAGAAAAAAAGAAAACGTGAAATCTCATAGAAAGTGTGAAAACCGAACGCAAAATTTAGTTAGCGCCAAGCGCATCACTTACATTTTCACGGTATCGTGAGTTAACAGCCCCTACTGCGAAGTAAGTGTATAAAGTATTTTCACCCCCGAGTTCCAAGTGAAATAAGAAGTTAAGTTAAGGAAATATAGACAGGTGAAAATATAGAGGTCGACCGGGTAGAAGGGAACAAATAAAATAAGACGCGAATTGCAGGGAAAGAGAAAAAAAACGAAGAAAAAGGGCGCACAAAAAAAAGTTGCGAGAGGAAAATTCGGATTCTCCAGCTGACTTGCGAGTTCTCGCGCCGCACACACATACATTTATACTCCAAACCCATCCACACACGCGCACTTTCTCTCGTGCAGAAAGAGCGAGAGGGAGAGCGACGTATATACACACTGGCAGCCACCTCGTCCAATAATTCAATCGTATCGAATCTTGAAGTTCCGGCGACGAGTTTCTGTGCGCTGCGCTGCTGCTGCTGCTGCTGCTCGACTGCACTAGACCAACACACGTGCGCGCGAGCGATCGATAATACATACAGATCCAGCACACATAATACGCCGAATGTGTGTGCTTGCGCGCGAGTAGTATGCAGGTAAGAGAGTTTAGTTGATTCGACACTCCACTGCAGGGCTTTTTTACATCCCATTCTAATCTGTGTTTGTTCGAGTTGTAATTTCGGCGCGTAAGCCTCGGGATTTCTCGTAGATGCGGGCGCTACTTACGCGCCGTTAATCGAGTGTTTTTTCAATTGACTGGATGAATTAAATATCCAAACATCGAATGACATACATCGTTGCATTGGTTACTATGTTTGATATTTTAAAGTTAGTTATTGGACAAGGAAATAGTTTCTTCAACGTAAACGGACCGTTAGAACTAGACAATTATATAAAGTATTTTAACATTTTGTCTGTGATTGTTCGTTCGGTACGACTAATGGACTTTGAATATAGTTATTGGTTAAAATTTCACCTTTTTCCTATATTATCAACAACTTGATTAGTATATTCGATGTCAGGTTCTATTATGTATTCGTTAATGATGAAGTTAATACATCATATATGTGTAAACTGTGCTTTGACTTATACAGTTATTTTCATTTTGCTACTTTCAGATTTACTAAATAAAGGTACTCGCCATCTAGTGGGGGAAGTTTAAAGTAGTATATAATAGTATTTAAAGTGGTTGAATACTGGTCGATATTTTTCAAGCAAGCTCATCAATGGTTATGTATTTCAAAACATTTAAAATGGGCAATTTTTGATCATTAGGGTATTATTAATGTTAAACATTTCTACCGAGAATATTTTTATAACGAATTTTGAAGGTGAAACGCGCAGCGGCGGCGGCAGCAGCAGGAATCAATCACGATGCATTTGAAGTGTCTCGGGGTATAAGCCCTCTCCTAGGCGCTTCGTTTCCTTGAAAAAGTCGAGAACGAGCGATCCGAGAGGCGAATACACACATACACACACATACAGCTATGCTATATTGGGGCTCAGGCCAATCTACTTGGCGGCTGCTTACACTCTCAATCGCGTGCACATCCATATTTGAGAAGTTACGTGAAAGGTCAATCTCGAGGCGAGCTGTGCGCGCAGTATATAACGCTTTTGCGAAAGTGTGCTGCTGTATGTATACACGTAGGTAGGTAGAAGACTTGGACTGCGATGGTGGACGCCTTGATTTTTATACCTTATATACGTAGCTTATTGTAGCCTCTCTAGGAAAAACGAGTCTATTAAACAGCCTGTCAAAGCTCGTATATGGGTAATTTTTCCTCCGACGAAAAAATAAGGGAGAAAAGAAAAAAAAATTGATCCATCGGTGCAGCGATCCCTAAATTTTTTTCCCCTCTCTCTTACACGTAAAAATTATCTCCTTATAACAAGACCATTTTTCCTCTCGGATAGCCTCTTTTTATACTTCTTACTCTCTCTCAAATCCCTCAGTTTCCTCCTCGACACGCTTCGATCCTTTTGCACCTACCCACACACACACACACCCACACACGTACACTCGTATTCTTGGCTCTGCCCGACTGACTCGCGCGTTCGAGTTCCCGCTGCCACGCTGCACATATACTTGTAGCATACATTCTTCCATCTCTCGCACATACTTTCGAGCTATTCACGCCTTTAAGCGCGAGCGAGAAATATTTCTTGCTCCGCCAAGTTATATGGACTACTGCTCGCCTCGGAGCTCGCGCGCGAGAATATACCCCTATATATCAGACTTAGCGCATTATGATAGCGGCGGCGGCGTTGGTGGCGTCAGGAAGAGAGAGAGAGAGAGAGAGAGCGAGGTATAAGCGCGAAGAAACCACCCATAAGCACCCACATGTACACACTTACACACGAGCTCGCATGTGTGTAGGTGTGCGAATATACGTGCGAGTTTGGCTAAGTTCGAATTTAATGTATGCTTATGCGAGAAAGCCAGGCACACCTGTGTACGACACGTCCATATTATGGCCTTACGTTCTCTCTCTCTCTCTCTCGCTCTTTACCATCCTCTATGTATACGAGTATGTGTGTGGGTGTACGTGTGTGAATGTGGACAAAGCTGAATTTGCTTGTTTTCATGGTGGCGCCGTTCAGCGTCGATCGCCGATTTGTTGCACTGGCGCTTATGTGTATTATAGCCTGGGAATATACGAAGAGCGAACGCGACGCGTTATACGTGGGCGGCTCGATTTCTGTGCGGAGCCCGGCTGAAGCGGCCAAGAATCGTTTCGGCCCCTCTACGAGCTGCGCGCAAACGACCTCTGTACATTGGAATTACAGGCTCTCTTCGGGACGGCAACGCTATTGATTGAGCCATATAAGCGACAGAGACAGGCAGTAGCAGCAGTAGCAGCAGCTTTGACACATAATTCAGCTACAGGTTTCGGAGGCCAGATCATCGCAAGCGCGGCGAAATCGTGCCAATTAATCGATGTTTTTGATAATATATGAATTTTGAAAAAGCAGTGCACCGCCGTACACACAGTACAATACAGGAGCGCGTCATCGCCTCACATTGATTCCTCAAAAGCGATCGCATCAAAGACTAATTGCGAAACGAGCTGTACGCGCACGCACCATGTACCGCACATAATAGAACGTATACAGAACATATCCTCTCGACGATTTAGGCGCGCGCGCAAAAGAATATTTTTCGTGATATTATATAGCGCTTACAAAGGCTTTCGTGTACTTGACACATAAAAGCGATTCCGCAATTTACCCGCCAAATTTTAAGCTAAAAATGACTTAAATTTTTCATTCATTAGCAGAAAAAATCACGAATAAAACACAGAGACATGTATCTACAAAACGTGCACATGGAGCGAACATAATTATACCAATCGGAAATATGTTTTACCACTTGTGGCTTTGCAATACGCCATCTCTTGATGGAATCAAAAAGCTCATAAGCTCAATCAAACAGCTATGTTAGAACAAAGAATTTCACTAAACATTAAAATCTAAGTAAATTATTACATTTGATTTTAGAACATATCTAAAATGTCACTTCTCGTAGTTAAAATATGAAAAATAATAAAATTTGCCGGATTAACTGTGGAATAGCTCATATATGCACGCGCGCGCGATGCACACAAGGCGAGTTATGCAAAAAATGTATGCGTGTACAACAGCTTACACATTGCAAAGCTCGTCCGATATGCGCGTAACACGTAATATAGACCTCTGCGACGCCTCGTGTGTACGCAGTGAGAAAGTCGAAATTAATGAAACTAATATTCTTTGTGGTACGGCGTAATTGTAACATTTCTGTCGAACCCCGTATCGCGGGCTTAACCGATTTATAATTGTTCTACATTCGGAATTTCACCGAGGCTCGGCTCTTATACGAGCGAGCGCGTACACGTACGTTTGCAGCAGCTCGTGGAAAATCGATGTAATATAACCAACTTATCCTCCTCTCGTGACACATATGCATATTGTAGAAATAAAATATTCAAATGCATTAGCGCGCGCGCACGAAGCTCTCTCCGCATATAGCAGTTCCGCCTGCTGCTGCTGCTGTTGCTGCTGCTGGCTCGACTCTACTGCACAATATACCTGCTGCTGCCGCTGCTGTTGCAAGGCCTGGCGTGTGATATTTTCAGTATACGTATCATTTATGATTGAATAATTCAATCGTCCAGAATTAAAACTGATGTTTCGAGCTCGAGCTAACCTGGCAGCTCGCAGCTGCAAATGAACTGTCACGAGCAATAAGTAATGAGAATTTTGATTTCGGATCTCCAATCCACTCCGAGCAGATCTGCATTAACAAATTTATGAATGATTATTAAGAAAATTTTGCCCCGGCCAGTCGAGAGATCGATACAGCTGGATAAGCGCACCGAAGTATATGGCGTAGTCGAACAAAAAAGTCGTAAAAAAGAGACACAAACATACACCTTACGAGTTATATGAGAAGTAGTGCAACCTCAGCATGGGAACAGAAGCAGCAGCAACAGCAGCGGCGCAGAAGCTTACTCGCAGGTAGATTATGAATTTGAAAACTTAGCCAATTTAGTCCCCTTCATCGATATATACAGGGAGCTGCTGCTGCTGCTGCGACCGGGCGCGCTCACGCTCTCTTACAAGGCCAAAAGCTAATCGACTATCGATCGGAAACTCGTGCATATAAACTGGTTGGTGTGTGTGCGAGAGAGCTTGTGTGCATGCATGCGGGGGAGCGGTTGGCCAATCGACGTATCATACGCGACACATATTATACAAGACCGAGTGACAGAGAGCCAAAGAGAGAGTTGCAACTATGGCTTGGGATTTTGCCTCCAGATTTTGGATTGCGGAAATTCTCCTGGACACGCGGCGTGGCGCTGGCGTGTCAAAGTAACGTTGCGTGAGCAAATCAAGTCATATATTCGCTCGAGCTTGCGCTCGCAAGCTCGCGCGTGTGGGCGCGTGTGTTCTCCCGTTTGTTCGTTTTTGGACAAAAGCCGCGCGTGCTCCGTGTGCACGTATATAATAACAATTTTGCAGAGTACTAAATTGAATTATAAGAAAATGATCGTATACGCAGCGAAGGCCAGAGAGAGTGCCTCTCGTACAGTGCGTGGACGTGTATAGGCCCCGACGACGATAATCAGTTTCATGGCATCAAACGAAATTAAGCCGTGTGGCACAAAGCAGCTATATCGTCGTGGTGCGCGCGATTCGTTCAACGTTATTTCTATACGCACTCCCGCACGTGCACACACACACACACACAGCAAAGCCTTTTATCTACTCTGTCTCCTCTACTACCTCTTGTACATCCTTTCGTTGCACATTTACCGCATCGCGCCGTTCGCTAGCAAGCTATATTCGCAGGAGAGAGAGAGAGAGAGAAAAAGAGGCAGAGTGAGTGAGAGGGACTTTTTGTCTGGGTAAACTCGCGCGAGAGTCAGTATCCGCCAACGCCGCCACCGCGCAGAGTATAGTGTATAGTAGCACATTGACGATTTTTCTGGCACGATTTACGCGAACGAAGCAGAAAGCTCGAAAGCGATTAATGAATACAAATCAGTTTAAAGACCGCAGTGGGAGAGAGAGCAGCGAGCTCCCCCATCCCCCCTTGCCTGACTGCCTATAACGCCGAAGCAAGTTAAATGACTTTATACATAGGGATGGGGAGAGAGAGAGTCCGATACTGAATAAAGAGAGGAACAGAGAGAAAAAGAAGAGGACGAAAAAAGAATGGGCAAAAAATGCGGCACAGAGTAAATAATGCGATTCCTTTGTGCCAAATACAGCAAAAATAAAAACATTATATTCGAACCGCGGATGTTTTATAATGGTCGAATCCCTCACTACTATCCCCCCGAGTGATTCACGATGCGTGGGCAGCATACCTGTATAATTCGGTTGTTGTTTGATTTAGGAGTCATGTGCGTAACGCGAAAAGCAAAAAAAAAACAGAAAGGTAAACAAAAAACTATTTTTCAGCTGCTCATGTATTTGTCGGACGAGCTGACCGATGTAACCGGTCGCGCGCGCGAGTCGTTGTGCACTGGGAGGACACATCAAAAAACAATTTTGGCCTTTGCGTCGCCGCTCTAATACTATTATACGAGTCCTTTGCCACGTGCGCGCGTAGCTTGAAAAACGAGCGTTGTATGCCCGAGTCATTCGAAAACGAGAATCGCGCGCCCGCGCACCGTGGTGGCAGTGGCTGCCTCGGGCCAAATGCGCAATATAAGCACCCACTGCTATCGCCGCAGGAAGCGTTGGCTATGCACATGCCGTTTCTCCCCTCCCTCCGCTACATTACCCCAAAAAAGTAAAATAAAGTAAAAAAAAAAAGACAATTGAAATGGTAAAACTCTTTTCAATGGGGCATTCACGTCGTCTAGCAGCTGGGGAACTTTTTCTATAGCGTCGCACGCGCTATACGCGGCACTCATCCACCCGCACACACACCAACACACACACCCACTGCGAGCGCATACGTATACACAACGCGATGCAGCCGTAAAGCACATCAACGTCGGGGTAATGCTTATACACTAATATATGGATATATGTACGAGGCCCGGGTCACTTGGCATGCAGAGCGATCGAGAATGATCGCGTCCTGAATTCCGTATGGATTAAATATATGCACCCCCTTCAGCCTTCGTTCCTTTCGCCGTGCAGAGCAGACGCGCCGGAGACCGTTATGTATTGAGACGACGAGGAACCGAGTATAAAGCTCGCACATACACACACACACACACACACACACACACACACGTACACGATTGCGCATTTGTACTGATATTTTATAATATTTCACGAATTAGACTATCTGTGCATGTATATTGGTAATACTGTAGGAATAAAAAAAAATCTAAAAACCAAAATTCCCACTAGTATAATTTGAATAGTGTTTATTGAAAAATGATGTTACTTTGTATGGAGTTTTTCAGAAACTCGGATAAAGCCATCTACCGGTGGGTCATAGTAATTTGTGAACGTATTCTTCAATGCGGACTAACTTCTCCGAATGCCATAATGATGCAATGGTAGATTATTTATGTTTCTTCCTTAAAACTGTATAAATCTTTTTTTTAAATTACAAGTATTACGTTAGAAATACGGACATCGTTATAAATGACTTGAAAATAATTATTTAACTGTTTCAAATAATTTCGATAGTTCAACCAGATAGTGCCTTTCAAGTCTCCACCACTAGATGGCGAGCACCGTTACCTGCAAATCTGCAAATGACAAGTCAAAATAATTGTATAAGTAAAAAAAAACAATTATTAAAAAAATTAACTCGTTATAAATATTTGATATTGATTTAATTAAAAAACAAATGATACAATAACTTTATGATCAAAAAATACAGAACTATCCAATTACCATATTATGACTTTGAAAAGACAGAAATCTATGCCAATATAATATTTTTATCGCTTTTACGGCTCTTTTGGCTTCTTTAGGAGGTACCAACTACGTCAACTCATTCAATTTTGTCCTTGATATGTATTTCAATTTGCCTCGAGATATTTGAAAAGTACAAACTAATTTCAATGTCGTTATAAAGAACCTGACATCTCTCAGCTCCGGTAATCAAATGCTAAATTTTCATGATCTACGGAACGAATGAAGAAAAATTACACTCGGCCCAATGTGTGCACGATAATACATTCACAGGGCATGGGCTTGTATTTCGAACCACACGGCCCGTATCGATGCTGCACGCAGCCGACGACAGAGGAGAACGAGGAGGATTGTGCGGCAGGGGACCAGCCGCAAAAAGTAAATGGTAATAAGCTAAAGAAGAGTGGTTTAAGCGAGCCCGCGAATGATGATTGCATAAATTTTCGAGTTACCGCGAATTCTCATCTTTTTCTCGTGCGCGCTCGTGACTCGCCATAAATATATATACACAATGTGTGCATACAGAGACTGCATACGTGTATGTGTGCGTGTAATATATACGAACCGCAGCACGAGACGACGTCGACGCGGCGGCAACGACGACTACGACGTCGAGGGGTGTGGAAAAGCGGAAGTGAAATTTAAATTGAAGGTTTAATATTTATCGCGCACGGCAGTCTTGCTATGTATACGTATACGAAAGCTTTCTCGCGTCCGCGCGCGCCTGGAATTATGTTTTGCTTCTCTGCGCTGTATAACGCACATACAAGTTATATTATAAGCCTGCGTGCATGCTATATACGAAGAAATGAAGAATTTGGATTAGTAACGCGCGTCCGAGCGCTAAATGAAAATTGATGACCTCATTAATTACACATGGGGATTATACGTACACACACGTACGCACGTATACAGGGAGGGCACGAGCAAGTATATGCATGCATGCGATTCAGGCAGGAAGCCGGAAGTTTACCTTTAACGATTTTGAAATTTATATCACATACATGCAGGGCAAGTATATTTCGAGCGCGAAATATCCTTTTCCTCAAAAATAAGCGTCTAAAATAACGCAGTTCTAGGATCACCTTCTTTCAGGTATGTTTTATTCTCACTCGACCGATCTTCGAGACGAAAGCTCGTATACACATGCTGCAGTGGTGCGTCAATTAGAGCTAGGCGATCGTCGAACAGGATCCTTCCTCGGCGACATTAATTGAACGCGCGGCGCAAAGCTCGGGCACAGTCTCGCGATCGATCTTCATTAAAACGATCAGAATATTATTATGTCTCGTCGAATGAATCATATTATATATGACGATGGAATACGAGAGATTTCAGGGTAGAGGAGGACGAGGTTCGCGCGCGAGAGAGAAACAGAGAAAGAGCTTAGGTTCTAAGTCTGTTATCAGTATTAAGCAGGCCGCAGTATAGCTAAAGCCTTGCGGAATCGACTAACAGCCGCGGCGATTATGACCAGGTCTCTCTCATTCTCTCGTTCTCTCTCTCTCTCTCTCTCTCTCTCTCTCTCTCTACTACTACTACTACTACTACCCTCGTACACCTTCTGTTCGATGCATACGGAGATACGGATTGAAGATGCTGTCGAGCTAAAATTGCCTCGAGCTTCGAATTGCCAAGACGATTAGCTTTGAGGGATTTAGAAGAGAGAGAGAGAGAGAGAGAGGTACGGATCGAGATAGAGAGCTAAAGAGCAAATACAATGTACGAATATCGCACGGGCGCGCCGTTATACGACGTACGCGCGACCGATCGTCTCCTACCGAACGCACCGAAATAATTTACTCGAATCGAAAATTCGATGTATAGCACAGCTCTACTTGTACCGATTGTGCGGTTAAAGTGTGTGGGCTATGTACGTACACGTATATATAATACGCGCGTGAACAACCAAAAATTTACGCGCACGTTTATAGCGGAGCATCTGTACATAGAGAGCGTTCGCGAAATTCCAGGTCAACGAGATCTTATTAGCACGATAAACCTATATAGAGTGTCGGCGCAGGCAAAATTTACGTGCAATTGCCGTGCGCGACACACGAATACACATATAAATAGATATGCAGCAGCAGCAGCAGTGGCAGCTCAGCACCCATGGCTTTGTGTATTTATTTTCCCTACACATAATACGGGTGCAAACCAATATTATACAAAGGACTAAGACGATAAAGGATGCATAAGGGCCACTCGATATATACACGATAGGTTGCTATATTATATATATAAGCTGCCCGGAGTGGCGTCTCCGCGATTGGCTTCGCAGCGCCTATATACCTATACCATAACTATATACTAGCCGAGTCGAGCGAGTGGCTCTTTGATTATATACAACGAGCTTCGACGCGCGCGCGAGCAAAACGCCATGACGCTTTGTTTGCTAATTTAATACTCGGCTCTCTCTCTCGCGCTTATATATTCTTCGGGCAGCGGGGTTTCTCTTGTCATGTATAGCTATGTATAGCTACTGCTCTGTACAGAGCAGATATTATTTTTGAATTTAAAGCCTAGTATAGAGACAAATTCGCACGGATCGCCTCGGCGTCGTATATGTATTATATAAAGGTATAGTATAATACACACACATACACACACACGCCAGAGAAAGCTCTCTTCTCTAGTATATGCGTGTTTTCGGCTTATTATACGCACAGACAAAGTTTTTGTTATAGTGCTGCTGCTGCACACGGCGCGACTAATCTTGATTAAATCTGTGTGTACGTTGCGGTTGCGCGGCCCATCCCCCACCCCCTCCTGGACTATAAATGTGTGCTGTATATAAAGCTCTCGTGGTGTCTGGAAGCGACTCTGCCTCTATCTCTCTGATGATTCGATCGAGCGCGAAAACTTTCGTTATTGAATGAACTTTTATGTATATATAGAGTCGCGCGCGCGCCTGCACTGCACTGCGCACACACGTGTGGCGGCGGCGAACACTCGATGTGCTTGCGCGCGCTCGCCTATACCCCGCAAAAAGAGATCGAACGCTTCTTCATTCCCGCGTTTCTTTCTGCTTTTTTTTCCTTTTTCTACCTATTTTTTTTTCTAATTTGAAAAGTTACTTTTCGCGAGCGCTCGATAATTGAATTTTTTAGCGCCACACGCGCGCACGTTTAAAGTTATTATTGAAAAAGAGAAGATTTTCGGGAGACAGAAAAAATGTGATCTTATTTTCGGTTTCGAAGTCACTGCCTGAAGTGGCACGGGATAAATGTTGGCAAATAAATTTACCTTAAATATTGGCGTATTTGATTTTTCGTGTCGATAATCTTTTTTCTCTGTTTATCGAAAATGCGGCGTAACATAATTTCATAGTACCCGTAATGAACCTTTAAATGTCACTATATTTGTTTCACTAGAGATACAATGTAACGTGTACCGAAATTTTTCGCCACGGTACACCCGCAAAATTGTTGTCGCCGAAATTATTTGAGTAATGCGCACATCCCCTGGGTAAATATCGATTTCGGCTTTTTGAATATTTTCGCTGAGCTTATTTGAAACGAAATTAATTATTTGATAAAGTCAAACGTTCTACATTTAAATGTTGATATTTCATAAAAAAAATGTGTCGATTTCAGCGGAAAATATGAAAATACTTTTAGCCCGGCTGCTCAAGCTTATTATATAACTTTGAAATGGCTAATAAAAAATCGTGGTAAAGACTTGAGCTTACTTTAAGTATTATCAAAACTACTAATAATACTATTTTTACAAATTCTAATAGAACAAAACATTGTGCTATTATTTAGATGTAACTTTGATTGCAGAGTCCTTAGCTGTATGGATATTACGAAGTAATGATAAAATGGAAAAAGATTATTTTTAAAATTAATAGACAAATGTATAAAACAGTTGTAAGATGTGGAACTTCTTTACGATTTTTGTTTAGGTAACATTAAAATGAAAAGTTCAAACAAAAAATTTAAATAGAAGCAAGTTAAAGATTGTAATTTTTCATTTATTACGATTGTAACACTCATTATTTACCAACAATAATTTAGAATAATGTTCAAACGTTACCAACAAAACATTATGACTGTAATTTTTTTATTAATATATACAAATGTATATCAAAAGTTGAGTTTTCATAACTATGATTATGTTTAGCTGCAGCAGTCTTATCCCGTTTACAATGGTTTCGTTTGTAGTAAGTAATGATTTAGAAATTGAAATTGAACCATTAGATCAAGAGTTTTAATTTTAAATTGTTTCAAATATTGTAAGGATAATATATAAACAGATAAATCGGTAATTGAATTGAAAACAATACGATTATAAACGATTTTGACATCGTCTTCGAATACTGATCACGTTTACAGAGCAAATAAATTAGTTTGAATGTTGTCTTTCCCGATGATACAAGTCATAAAACCAAAAGATAAATTTTACACATTCAATTTCTAATATAGACTAAATAGACGCACTAAATAGAAGAATCCATAGTTTAATTGAGGAACCAACATGAATAAAAGTGAGAAGAAATCCGAGGAAATCGTATCAAAAGATAACTCAAATGAACCCGACATTGTTGTTCCAGGCGACAAACAATACATTTACGATATTTGTCAGGAGACATTTAAACAAGAATTAAGCATGAAAACAAAAAGAGACGCAGTTCACAATGAAGAAAAAAATTACGCGAGCGACAAGTGCGAGAAGAAATTTGAATTCGGAAGTCATTTGAGTAGACACCAAATATCAGTGCACAAAGGCCACAACGATTTTTCATGTGACGAGTGCCAGAAGAAATTTGTAAAAAAATCAAGTTTGTTCGCGCACAAAAAATTAGTACACAAAAATCGCGAAAATTTCACATGTAACAAGTGCGAAAAGAAATTTGAAAATAAATTAACTTTACTCAAGCACAAAAAAATATTCCATGAAGTTTTCAAAGATTATTTATGTGAAAAGTGCGCGAAGAGATTTGGGAATAAACATAGTTTGCTTATGCACATAAAGGTAACACACGATGGTTGCAAAGACTACGCATGCGACAAATGCGGGGAGATATTTATAAGAAAATCGCATTTGCTATTTCATCTAAAGACAGTACACGAAGGTCGGAAAGATTTCGCCATGAAAGTCTTTAAAGATTATTTATGCGACAAGTGCGAGAAGAAATTTAGGGAAAAACGGCATTTGCTTTTGCACCAAAAGATAATCCACGAAGGTCGCAAAGATTACACATGCGACGAATGCGAGAGGAAATTTACACGAAAATCTAGTTTGCTCTTCCACCAAAAAACAATACACAAAGGTTTCAAAGATTTCGCATGTAACAAGTGTGAAAGTAAATTTGGACGAAAAAGTCATGTGCTCTTACACCAAAGGGTAGTACACGAAGGTCGTAAAGATTACACATGCGACGAATGCGAGAAGAAATTTACACGAAAATCTAGTATGCTCTTTCACCAAAAAATACTACACAAAGGTTGCAAAGATTACGTATGCGATAAATGCGAAAAAAAATTTGGAAGTAAATCAGATTTGTTGAAGCACCAAACGGCAGTTCATGAAGGTCGCAAGGATTACACATGCGACGAATGCCAGAAGAAATTCACACGAAAAACTAGTTTACTCTTCCATCAAAAAACACAACACGAAAGTCGCAAAGATCACCCGTGCAATATGTGTGAAAAAAAATTTGACCAAAAATCGCATTTGCTTTTCCATCAAAAGGCAGTACACGAAGGTCATAAAGATTACATATGCGACGAATGCGAGAGGAAATTTACACGAAAATCTAGTTTGCTCTTCCATCAAAAAATACTACACGAAAGTCGCAAAGATTACGTATGCGATAAATGCGAAAAAAAATTTGGAAGTAAATCAGATTTGTTGAAGCACCAAACGGCAGTTCATGAAGGTCGTAAAGATTACACATGCGACGAATGCGAGAAGAAATTTACGCAAAAACATAGTTTGCTCTTTCACCAAAAAACAGTCCATGAAGGTCGCAAAAATTACCAATGCAATATGTGTGAAAGTAAATTTGGACAAAAAAGTCATGTGCTCTTTCACCAAAAGACAGTGCACGAAGGTCGCAAAGATTACGCATGCGACAAATGCGAAAAAAAATTTGGAAGTAAATCAGATTCGTTGAAGCACCAAACGGCAGTTCATGAAGGTCGCAAAGATTACACATGTAACGAATGCGAGAAGAAATTTACACAAAAACCGAGTTTGGTCTTCCACCAAAAAACCATACACGAAGGTCGCAAAGATTATTCATGCAATATGTGTGAAAGTAAATTTGGACGAAAAAGCCATGTGCTGTTTCATCAAAAGACAGTTCACGAAGGTCGCAAAGATTACGCATGCGACAAATGTGAAAAAAAATTTGGAAGTAAATCAGATTTGTTAAAACATCAAACGGCAATCCATGAAGGTCGCAAGGATCACGCACGCGAGAAGATATTTGGACGTACAGATAACTTGCTTCTTCACCAATAGATAGTTCACGAACGTCGTAAAGATTTCGCATGTGACAAGTGCGAGCAAAAATTTTGATATAAATCATGTTTGTCGAAGCACCAAAGGACAATACACGAACGTCACAAAGATTAAAAAAAAGATGATTGACCATTGTAAATATGTATGAATACAGATACATATCTTTTCCTCAAATTTTAATAAAAATTGATGGTTAATTTTTTAAGCATATTTCACGTACTACAAAGTTCCTAGTTCTTCATACAGCTGTCATACCAGAGTTTTTTCACTTTTTCTTGGTACTATGGATGGGGCAAGGATTTATTTATCTACTTGTTTTTGATAAACCTCACATAATCATACGCGACCCTAAGTAAATAAATAAAACTTTAGTGGAAGACTTTGATTAATTTTCTGATCGACTGATTATTTCTGATAAGAGAGATGAGATCGGTTATAACTATATTTTTTTACCGAAAAACACAACTTGGAAATCATTTAACAATTAAATTTAAACCAAAAACCTACAGTTTTACTAAATTAGTAAAAGTTCTCATTTTTTTAAAATCTTTTTCTGAGTACTTTCATCAATTCAAAATCTTATATTAATGATATTCAAATCGCTTGATTTTTATAATTATTATAAATTTTGACTGTTTGATTTACCAGAAAATTGACCATATTTATAAGTAAAAAAAAACGAAAAAAGTACGGTAAGTCTGGAAGGCCAAAGAAGGTAGATGAATCGTCGAGGGTAAAAAATATTGGCATCATGCAATATCGAGCTGTGCCATTTTTTTTCCTGAATTTATGTTTAAAGGCAAACTTATATTTACTTAAATTTTTACTTTTATCCTTTGCATCCTCAGCGGAATTTTTTTTAAATAAAGTATATAATAATATTGTGAACTGTAATGAAAAGTAAAAAAGTGTAAAAAAATATAAGATTACTAACGATTTCGGACATGTGATACATTTTTCTACACTTTTTTACTTTTTATTACAGTTTATTACATTTGTTTACCTATAATTAGAGAGATGAAAGTCCTATGAATTTAAGCTCATTAAAGTTATATGGAAGAAGTAAAAACGTGTAAAAAAACATAAAATTCTGTAACAATAATTTTAAATGCTACAATTTTTACTTATGAGTTTAAAATTCCAGTCAAGCCCGCATGTGATCAAATTGACCGCAGCAAGTGATTTTCATGAAAAAAGTCAACTCCCTCTAATACAGCCTTATAACATCATCATAGATGTACTGAGGAGTACTGAGATGACTGAATTTGGTTTATATACATATCCATCATAATTTGTCTTAATTTATTCATAAAAATCAATACATTTTTTTCACGAAAATCACTTGCTGCGGTCGATGCGATCACACGCGGATAGCTTATTGAAGAAAATGTAAAAAAGTGTAAAAAAATGTGATTTTATGCTGCTTTTTTTAATACATTGGCTGTCTGAAATCGCTAGTAATTTCACATTTTTTTACATTTTATTACATTATACAATTTAATATGATGATTTTAGTTACTACTTTTACTTTTTCTTGATCTGATTATCCCCGTCGGGGATACCAAATATTTGGCAGTGAAAATTGGGATTCCTCACACTGCCTTCCAGATAATCATTAAGCCAAATAAAAATCGCCAAAGATTACAATGCATATGACAAAATGAGCGTAAAAAAATTCTCCTCCTCATAAGTGAATAATGTTTCCTCGTATTTCACACGAGCGTATTAACTCCTTTTCAAATTGGCAAGTTATAAAAGAATGTCATGGAGAAAATATATAAAGACGCTTGGCGACAGAACGAAATGTTGCTGCACGCGACGACGACGACGACGACAACGACTCGTCGTTGTCTTGACATTTACCGAGTAATACGATTATATACGCCGCGTTGCGACAGCTGCGGAGGACGAGAAAGAGAAAGAGAGAGAGAATAAGACGAACGTCGCGCGAGCGGAGAAAAAGAAGCCGAGCAATACTCGACGGTAAATGTACAAACAGTAGCGAAAGAAAGAGAGAGAGAGAGAAAAAATGGAAAGTCGCGGGAAGGTGTAAGGGATGCCGAATGATCGATAACTTTAATGTAGTGTATATAGCCTGAATAAATTTGTCGACGAAAAGATGTGGAGAATGCAAACATTCACGGGGTTTGATACGATCATGTACTGCAATAATGTGAGCTTTAAGGGTATCCTTGCGACCAAATGATTTGTTGCAAAATCACATTCAAAGGGTTTGCTCCGATCATGCACTACCGTAATGTGATTTTTTAGTACATTCTGGTATCCAAAAAATTTGTGACAAAGTTCACACTCAAAGGGTTTGCTTCAATCATGTACTGCATTGACGTGCCTTTTGAGTTTACTCTGTCATCCAAATGATTTGTGACAAATTTCACATTTATATGGTGTAAGGCTCTCACATATTGTATTAATTGTGTTTTTAGATACGCTTTTCCTTTATGAGTTTTTGGATACAAATAACGCATGTGAGATAATTTCACCTCCTCCGATTGGACACTTTTCAATCGAAAATTGGAGCACCAGGTAGCATAAGTAATGATCGAAGGTTATTATGTCGGTAATTTAACCAAAACAATAGTAATTGCGTAAATTATGTTCTTAAAGTATAAAAATCAATAAACGTTTTAATATTTGAAAATTGAAACAAAATTTATCTATTAAAATTTTTTACTGTTATACACTAATTCTGCATACATTGATATATTTATTTAAAATATAGTCATAATTTAATTATTACAGTGAACAAAAAACTGATTTCGAGACATTTGAAGGATATTTTAGGTGCAAAACTTACAACTTAACTTTGGGTACTAAACTTAACAAAACTCAATTGAATTTAATCCCGAAAAAGCTGAAAATCGAATGAAGAAGTCCACTATTCGGAATTCACAAACATTGTGTTTACAAATATGAAGATCGACACTATATAATTCACGATGACGCCAAACATCTCCATGTTGACCATTATATTTGGCGTAAACTTTACTTTTAAGCTAAGTTCGCATCGCGCCTTCATAATTTGAAGATCTTTCAAATACTTTCGATTTGACCCAAGCTCGATGTAATTATCCAAAACGATTCCATTGCCGATTTTAGATGACAAGTATTGTAATAAATCATAAATGAAACACACCAAAAAAAGGGTAATCGAACATACGACGAACGATACTATATTTTTTATAGCCAGAGCTCCTTGAGTCTTCCAACTGATCTGAAAATATTTATTTCTGGTTAAAAGAGCGTATTAAAAAAAAGTTATGAAATTATTAATTCATAATTTTGCTCATTCTAATTAAAATCGTTCCAAAGATCAAAAATGCGCCGTAAGAACAATTAATTACGAAGAAAGTATAGCGCACGACCTTGCACGCTTCCTTGCCATACGTCAAAGCTCTATTGTGCCTCCAAATGATGGCATGTAAGGCAGCTCGATTCTTGTCCTGCAGATCTTGGCTTGCAGCGTGAACCAATTCGAGCTCCTTGCAGATTTGGCACAAAAAAGTGCACAGATAAATATCAAAAGACAGCCAAGCTGGCAAGGCAAAGACGCTTGCTATGCTCTGCAAGATGAACATTACTACAAACCTATGACAGAGAGTTCATCAAATTTACAAAAGGTATCAATCGATGAATTTATATTTAGAATTTGTTTCTAAAAAGATTTTTTTTGGAGAAATCTTTAGGTGATTTTATAAAAGATATTAAAGACTTTGCTTACATGCAAGCAAAGACTATTCTTATTACAATGATATTTATACAAAAAAGCTTTCGAAAATCTATTCTTACACCTTATTCTTGGTAGAAAAGTTCAAAATTGTACGCCTAGTTTTTATTGATCAAAAGTGTTACTTTTTTTTTATAAAATTCTTGCAAAGAACCAATTTACATACTTCCAATAATTATTCTAAATTTTCTTTACACGCTAAGCATTCGAGACATGAGACACTATTTTCGCTCTTTTGACTTATACAATTATTTTGGCTTCGTCACTTGCACATTTAAAGATAATGGTATTCGCCATGTATTACTGGTAAATGCTTGAAATGGTTTTATTGTATTTTAGGCGCTTGAGAACTGGTCTGCATTTTTCGAAACAATAAAATTATCGTTTTCAGGTCATTTAAATTGCACGTAATTTTTGTCTCACTATTCAATTAGAAAATATAACAAAGGCAAGCCAAATAGAGAAAGTGTACTTTGAAACATTTCAAATGGTAATTTTTAGTCATTAGGCTAACTTTTGATACATCGAATTTGATAATAATTAGCAAAAATAATCTTGTTCCTTAAAAAAGCAATTTTTTAAAGTTTTTTTATATCCAAAGAAATGTTACCATCTGAAAAAAATGTAAAATAATTAATATTTCTATCAAAATAAATTGTTTTATGCAATAGTATGACGAAAAATGTCTTTTTTCGCACATTTTTTAGTGCGCAAAAAGGATTTTTGGACACTTGTGTGCGGTAAAATGCCTCATTTTGGACACGGGTGTGCGGTAAAACGCCTCATTGAAATGAAAGTATTTTTCGTCTCCTATTGCATAAAATTTTGTATGCAACACGTGCCCAGCTTTTTGCGCACAGTGTGCGCAAAAAACACACACTCGTGCCGGCATAGCCGGCACTCGTGTCTTTTTCCGCACACTCGTGCCCAAAAACGCCTTTTGGGCACTTGTTACATAAATAACTATTACTTTATAAGTGATTATTGAATCATTAGGTGGAAATCTCACTTTGTGTCAAGATGTCCTGTTTTATAACCAGGAATGGGTAGCTTCTTAAAAAATACGGGAGGAATTGCGTAAAGAAACCACCCGATTGTATAGCCAATAGCCAAAAGTTTCATCAGTAAATCGTGAATGAATCGCCACTTCTTGATTGTTTTGCATTCCTCTAAGCTCATTGATTGTATTGGCACTGTTTTTTCCAATGCGATTGTCTGATTTATCAAAGCGTAGATTTGTGGCCTTCAAATAATATTTTTTTAATTAACAACCATTAGCTAGAGAATAAACGTTCAAAGTAATAGTTTCTGTAACATTCACCTACTTTCGAAATAATAGATAATAAATTCTTGCCAATGCTGTTGATATGGCGGCGAGAAGATTGATGATTCTTTGAACATAATTTGCATGGCTTCATTTTATCGAACTTATTTTCGATAAAAGTACCTGCTTAACAATGAAATATTAATAAATGTATATACTCTATTAAGTCCTCCGTAGAAGTTCCCGTTATAAGTCAGCTAATTAAACAAAGAAAGTAGCCCGTTACACAAAGGCTTGGCAGAAGGTGATGGATTTTTCTCGTCACATAATTCAAATAGTCTGATTCGTTGAAAGGCCAAATTCCACCAAATATATGTACGAATTTGTACATATAGAAAATATCATAATTTTCAAAATTATCGTAATCTTTTTTTGTAAATTTCAAGTAATCTTTCGATCATTATGACACCCTCAAGTGGAGACCGAAGTACAAACTGAACCGAACTACAAATATTATATGCGCTTTTGTCGTTTATGAATATCCATGGTGATATACTGCACAAAATAAATAATTAAAAATATAGCCTCGTGTAATGCAATAGTTCAGTGAATCGAAATAAGAAACTAAGTTTCTTGATTCTAAAGCAATAATTTAATAACAAAAAATGAAAATTAATTACTTTCATATTGATTACGTTCAACGTGTTATGGAAAATTTAGATATTTTTGTGTTCAACGATGGTTGAAAATAATCTTTTACTTTATCAAGTGCAATATTATGTACATACTCTGAAGCTGGACAAAAAATGGCTCCTAAATATTATTTGCACCGAATTTGTGTAAAAAAATTTGCTCCTAAATATTACTTGCATCGAATTTGTGCAAAAAAAATTTTTTCCTAAATTTCTTCTCCAGTCAATGGTATGGTGTCTACGTCCATATCACTTTGAAAACTACGGTTCTCGTCCGATCACCGAATATAAGCAAAGTTGAGCGCGGTTAGTACTTGGATGGGTGACCGCCTGGGAACCCCGCGTGACGTAGGTACTCCTTCTTTTAACTTTTTTTAAAGTATTTTTCATTTTTGTCAATATTTCAGAGCTTTTTCTTCCTATTTCCTTATTTTCTTGTGTAAGGTCCTGAGGGGACTTAGAGTTACGAACAGAAGATTCACCTGGCCTTGGATAACGATTCTAGCCTTTTCTTGTTCCACGTCCACTAGGAGACGAAACACGAGAGGTCGGCTGAGGACCGGCGACTATGTGTGTGAAGGAGGGTCACTTTGAGCTGGGCAGAACGGTTGCCTCTTCGTTGCCCAGCGAGCAGCGATTACATTAGGACAAAAAGGAGTTGGATAGAGAGCACTGTACTTTTTAACACTCGCGGACACTGCTGGACTGCTGGAACACGAATAGGCAGAGTAGAGTGAGTCTAGAGGTGACTCGGTCTCGTGCTGGCTTTCGGCGGCTGTGATTTTTATTGCTCTTTGAGAGCGATTGGTTGATTTTATCTAACGGCGGCGTAACGCCGAGATTTGTCTCTCTGTCTTTTTCCAATTTCCTAACCGACGTCCGAAAGTTCTCGAACATTGTACTTACATCAATGATTAAAATATATTGTTGCGAATGATGGTTATTAATTGTTCTGTTCATGGTTTTATTACATAATTGTTGTAAATGATATACTTAGCTGTTGGTTGCTGGTTCGGAGATCCCGTTGTACTTCACACTAACATTGGCTGTTTATTGTAACTTTAGTTGTTTATTAGCTTATTGTTTATTGAAACAGGCGAGGGAAGGCGTTTGTGAAGGAAGAGAGATGCCGTAAAGGTCGAACTGTGTTGGTCTTAATCTGAGACCGATTCCGGGTAAAAATTAACTTATTAGTTTACTTGGAGCATTTTATATATTGGTTATGTTAAATAAAAGTATTTTCAATGTATTCTACGTTCTCGAATATTCGTACGTTAGATCGTTCAATGTGGCATTTTTTGGGGGAGAAAATAAGTAACCGTCGATTTTTTATGGCGATCGTAAAAAAAGGTGTTAGATTTTTCTGGTCTTCGCTCCGAGCCATTCGGGAAGTCCCGAGTAGCTCGCGTCTAGCTGTATGTATAGTAGACGCTTTAGGAGGTTTTGTAAGTTTGAATTTTCGTAGCCTATCGGTAGGCAACATCACATTACAAAAATGAGTTTTTGTACTGTACAAGATTTATCGTAATCAAATGTGTCATTCGATTACGAGCTTTTTCATTTCATCAACAGATAGAATATTAATAATTCGCAAGTGATAAAAAAATTTTCAATTAGTATTTATGAGGGTAAGTAGCTATTTAGATGAAAGAATACTCTTATTTTTATAACTTTTACTCTAAATCGTTGGAGCTTGATTTCATAATGAGGCACATGCACAATACACACGAAATCATATTCCGTTTCCCAAGTAGCAAACAAATTTTCCATTACTATATAAAGCAATTACAAAGTTTACTTCTTCAAACCTTTTGAACAGTAAATTTTTTACTTATGTTTAAAGAAAAAAAAAACTAACAAATCACATCGATTTCATCAGCTCATGGCGACGAGCTCGCATGTTGTACGTGCCTTTGCTCGACACACGTTACGCTTATAATCCAACGCGATGGCGACGATGATTATGATGAAACGTCCCGCGTATGAGTCTCTGCATGCACTTCCGGGTGAGTGAGATTTACATTACGAGAAGGGACAAATGACTCGTTCGATCCCTTTACGTCGTGTGACGTTTGCGCGCGTGCCAGTCTGGGCCGTAAAGCAGTAGCAACAGCAAGTTTGCAAATGAAAATTTTTCAAAGCACGCATCTATGTGCGTGCTTGCAGGGGATGGCCTCCTCCTCGCCCGCGCGCGCATTCATCACGTCGAAAGCAGCAGCAGCTCGCTGCAGTCAATAACATTATACAGCCAAACGACGCTACATAGCGACGCATACGACATAGTCGTACACACAGACGACACGAAGAGAGAGAGAGAGAGATTCTCGTTCTAATTTCGCTAGTATCTATGTGTACATGCGATCCGAGCGAGCGAGCGAACGAACGAGAGAGAGAGAGAGAGAGAAGCTAAATCGGCTGCGTTACAACTCGAGAGATAGATAGGGCGTGGTGGTACACACATCGTATGCCCTCCGACGAATATACTCACTCACACACATACACAATCCTCCCATGCACCCACACACCTATTTTGCGAGAGGGTCGAACAAAAGCACTCTCGTGTCGAGATTTCGAATAGCCCTGCGGGACGACGACGTCGCTAGCGATGACTACGACGACGACTGGCCAAGCCTCCCTCCACCCCCACACACACACACACACACACACAGCCCCATCGAATCAATCCGAATCACCGGTTCAACGTGTTTGACCGTATTAAAGTGTCCTTGCTTCGGTTGAGAGATGGGATTTAGCTGATTCTGCTTCTGTTTGCCGATGAGTAATGCGTATCGGTAACCAAGCGGGTTGCAGAAGAGAAAGTGCTAATTGCGAGCTTGTTATGAAAATTTCCGAAATTGAGAGAAATTTAGTTGGAAGAAAAAGTGAAATGATATAAGTTTTTTTAATTTGAAGAAAATGAAGAACTGGAATATAATACTCGGATGTAAGTTTATATGCCGCATCCTTACCACGCCAATGATGGTATTAACATGCACTGAGAGAGAGAAAGAGAAAGCTCGAGTATATAGCAAAGATGCCGCACGACGTCTAATCCACTACCGAGTACGGCAGACGCGAGCATTATATGTACGAACCGCGCGAACAACCGAACACAACAAACGCGTCGACGACGAACTAGTATATCTGCGTAATAATAATAACAATAATAACAACGACAGCCGTGTATGCATACCGAGAGTTGGCGGAAATCAAGCTTATACCTCGAGCCTCGCGCACGCCAGGCATGATCCGAGTAAACAACGATAGTCGAGTCGCGATTATTATATATGATATACGCCAGTGACTCTAATCCTTCGCGTCTCGATGGATAAATCAACGTTTCGAGTATTTCCGGAGACGCAGCGCCGCGACGCGATCGAAGAAGACGCGCACACACGTGCGTGCACGTGTTATAGAGGTACAAGAGATAGAGCTTTAAAGTCGCGCGTGTATCGAGACAGATATATAGAGAGAGAGAGAAAGGCGAGAGGAGAAAGAGAAAAGCTCAAAGGAAAGATTAGAAGGATCTCTTGGGCGCTTTGTCACCGCTCGCGCGGTAGTTCGTTTGTTACCCTCGCCCAAGGATATATATAATACGCCTGCCCGTTGTTGTGTGTACCGCGTCGTAGTCTCATGCTTTTTCGGGCAGCTATAACACAGACGTACACCTATATGTTGTGTCTATGCGCACTGCTTGGGCACTACAACCCGCGTCGACCAAACAGTCGCATCCTTCTTTATTCCTTTGATGCTCTTTGCCGGACTCTCGCGCGGATACATACATACATGCTATAGGCACCATCCATAACATCAATTGTGTATATACACCTAGCGCGCGAGCTTACAACTATTTTTTTCCGCCTATGGCCTATACATACACACACATGGTGTACGAGCGGATTAAAGCTGAAACGGCGGCACGCTTCTGCGTTCGAATCTGATGATCAAAGCGGATATTCGAGGGTCTTTCCCGTTCTTCTCTTTCTTCTTTTTATTTTTCTTTTTATTGTGTGTATGTGTCTGTGTGTATGCGTGATTTCTATGAACGATAGTGCGCGCAGAGAATGGCTTTGAAGCTCTTTTTCGGCTGCAGCGCTGCAGCGATCGAGCAGTGCGCGAAGTATTATGTTGTATATCTAGCAACCGGGGCCTGCGTCGATCCTACTTTATTCGCGCAAAAACATCGCGTTTACGTGTAGAAGGGGCGTCCTTTATGTACGGTATACGTTCATCGTATAATACACCCACACGCGACAATGCAGATGTGTATATAATAATACGCGCAGCGTCCGACCCGATCTTGTCCTGTTCTACTTGAGAAGGAAACAAGAAGCCGCTCACCCCCTGGTCCACCCAAGCGAAGGGATCAGAGGGATAAGTGTGTGGCAAAACATCGAGCGCTATCCTGATAAATGTGAGATACGCATCCTTGGCCAGAGGTAGGGAGGCTGGGGTGCTTTATAGAGGACCAAAAGGCAATAAGCTACAGCGAGACGCGAGGTAACAACAAGGGACTACTATTACTACGATGTACTACGGGTAAGCACGTATTATATAGTATACACAGCGGCGCCCGAGAGCGCACGTGAATGTCCTCGCAGCAGCAGCAATCTCGACCTCTGTCTCGTTCTTCTTCTTCTCTTCTTCTTCTGCTACTGGTACTACTGCTCTGGTCCTCGCACCTTCCTCCTTCTCCTTGCAGCGCATAAATGGGCTCGAGTCTACAAATCAAATTAATGTGAAAGCAGCTCGCGCACGCTATACACTCACACACACACATACACTAGTGTGCAGATATAGCTTTGCATTACTCCGGTAGCTGTACGAGCTTGGAAATTAAGCATCGCGTTGTTCACTGCCATAGTATACATATCGTACTCGTATACACACACAAAGACTCTCAATTTCTGCTGCTGCTGCCGCGCGAGCGCCTAGCAGCTATCTCGAACAGAAGGCGTTACTAGCCTCCTTCGCATGACACAAGGACAATTGTCTTTTTGCTCTACTACTAGTGTATATACCGCGCGCGTGAACTCCGACTTCTCGCGAGGCTCAGCATAATAATGGTAGCAGCTAGTAGTAGTAGTAGTAGTAGTAGTAGTAGTAGTAGTAGTGGTAGTGATAGTAGCTTGGCTGCGCGTGGGTCGCAATATATAGTGGCATATATTCACACGCTCGCAGAGAGCTCCCATCTTTTATGCATCGAGAATTCGGTATTTGGATTTTCCCATTCTGTTTTTTTTTCTTTCCTCCCTTGCGTACTCTGATATATTTCATTTTCTCGCACCAGTGATGCCGCCGCTGCT
This sequence comes from Trichogramma pretiosum, assembly GCF_000599845.2. Classification (NCBI taxonomy): domain Eukaryota; kingdom Metazoa; phylum Arthropoda; class Insecta; order Hymenoptera; family Trichogrammatidae; genus Trichogramma; species Trichogramma pretiosum. Next base: position 2,843,285 of record NW_019641690.1, read on the forward strand.
GCTACTGCTACTACTTCTACTGCAGTTGCTGCTGCCTCCTGCTGCCTGCAGCAAAAGCCACTTAGTGTAACTCCATCAAGCTTGCATGTATAGCTGCGCTAAGAGAGAGAGAGAGAGAGAGAGAGAGAGAGAGAAGAGAAAGTCTGTCCTTTCTCACTTGGCTCTTTGGAATAGAAGCGGACTTGCGGTGGTTACCACTGCCTTCTCTACTGCGCCGCCACTGCCGCTGAGTAACTACTGCCACAGCTATACTGCCCCATAATCTAGACCTTAACTTGGGTAGGATTATTAGCCAAGAGGAAGCTGCTGCTGCTGCTGCCACACGCCGTCTAGATGGTAACTTCGCAGGTCTCCGTCTCTCTACTAGCGGTGAAGTGACCGTAGACAGTGAGCGCGCGAGAGGCGATTTCATCAGATATACACCGACGTCTTCCCGTGTAGTAGTCTCGAGAAACTACTGCTGCTTCTGCTGCTGCGGCTGTTGATCTTTCAATGTTAGCCTCGCTATTATGTACTTTGTATATATGTACGACTTTCCTTCCACGGCGCGCGGGGGCTCTAAGGAGCGACGTGTTTCGTCGAAGAAATCTTACGTTTTACTACTCGTCTGTCTCCCACGCATACACACACACACACAAATGCACAAACACGTACACTGACACTCATTCACACAGAAGAGCGACGATGGCCTAGCTCTCTTATATTCTCGTTAGCCTCAAGAGAGAGAGAGAGAGAGTTCGGTCGGAAATCGCAACCACAGCTGCGCGCAACGAAAGACATAAAAGGTAAAATCTTTGCACGCACACGTGTTACCTAGCTACCCCTCAGGAGCGTATACGCTCTACCGTATATACACCGCGCTCCACCATATACGTACCCGCACACGTCGGGAAAACTTTCCCCAGCCCGGCTAAATTGACTATTTTATGCGGCTCATACTTGATTTCTTCCTTTGTGCAGGATATTTCAGTTACACCGAGCGCGCGCAGAGGTTTATAATAGGAATCTAAGAGACGAAGTAGATGAGAACGCGAGGCAATCATCGATTCATTTTTGAAAACATAAATCGATACTTTATTAATATTAGCAACTGTCAAAAAGACTATAATTGTAATTTCACTCGGGGATTTACGATTCACAATCGCGTCGCTACGCTATTTTACGCTTACACAATTAAATAATTCAGTAACTTTGAGATATAATTCGTCCTCGCTGTTTGACATATAATAGTTGCTGAAAATTTAGTCGTTACTAATTAAGACGCGCCGCCCCGTGCACGATTGCACGAGAGCTCCTGCGCGAGTCATTCGACAGAATTCGTTCGAGGCGCGCACTGTCGCTGCTTGCAACTTATTTCGAATTAGTCACAATTTTAGGATGTGAAATTACGAGAAAGAGAGAGAGAAAACTACTCGTCGTAACTCGCTCGCACACTTGCACGCTTCTTATTGCGTAGAGCACGAAACGCGCAATTGGCAGCGTTGAAAGAAGCAGCAGCTCTGGAATTGTATAAGTGAAAAGCTCGATTTCGGAAAATTGGTCGAGCTGCCAGAAGAAATAAAATTAGTACAGCGGGTTACGCTTTCACTCTCTACAAACGTAGCAGCAGAGAGCAAAGCTTTTTTTATACTTTGTAAAATTCTCACAATGTACCCATTTACAACGTCTAGCTATGACAGTATCATATCTGAGTGATAAAACAAGAGTGGCAAGGATCAATTTCACTGGGTATGGGGGTAGAAAAAAACTTTCTTTTATTTTTTTGTTACCGCAGTGCATATCTTTCACGGCAGCTTGCACGCGTGTGTAGATGTGTATACTTTACATCCATAACTGCACACTCCAATTTTAGCAGTCAGCTATTCTTCTCTTGCGTGGTATATATACGAAATAAATAAAATAAATGTACACAAACTAGACCTTGTCCTATATATCGGTACGTCTCGCTCTTTCTCTCTCGCAGGCGCGCGCGCAAGATCTCGCGGCTCCGCAAAAAACTTTTTCAATTCCCCGTGTTCTCAAGTTCTCGACACACGATGCAAAAAAATAAAGAAAAAGGGAAAAATTCTACCCCCTTTTTTTCTCTTATATACATGTTTGCAAAGCGCGAAGGCCGCTATAGCTGCTCTACACTCTATTGGTTTCGATAACTCCCTCCCTCCTCCCTCTCGCGTGTTTAACTTTTTAATTCGACAGCTAGAACCTATACATTATATTGTTTCGAAATCAGGACGCAATTTGCATTTAATAAAATGGCATATCGAGCTCTCTGTGTGTCCATTCGTATACATTATATTACGGCCTCGGCTGGAAAAGGGCGTGTTCTCTTGTTGGTGCCACACTGGCATCCTATAACGCATACACACACACTCACATTGTGCTACACATACTGCTAGTAACAGCACAGAGGCACAACAAGCAACAGCAGCAGCACACACAGCATGACTCACTTTTTTCTTAAACGTTATTATATCGTACCACGACAGTGAGCGAACAGCAACGTATATAACCCGAGTCCTTTGACGCGCGCGCGCCCAACACTTTACGCCGACGATGAAAAGCTCGGGGGCCGCTCTCTCTCTCTCTCTCTCTCTCCTACTCGTGCTCTTTACTCGACAACGTCATAAAATTGATAATTTGTCAAACGCTCGCCTCGCGCCGCGCGAGAGCCTGGCAAACTCAGTTTACGCGCGCGCGGTCAATATTCCAAGTGTTTTTGCTATGTATCGTATAGGTATAGGATGTACATATAGCGGGCGGCGATATGACGCGCTACGTGTACCAAAGGATTTTTTCTCTCTCGGTGCGGAGAACTTTTTTAAGCCTGCCACGCGCGCGAGCCGGCGCGCGTTTAGTTATGGCGGATTACTTTGACGGAAAAATCAGGGAAAAAGCTTAAAAAGTCGGATGAAACTTTTCATCGTGAGCACCCACGCGACTCGACTTGCAATCGCATCGACGTGCGCGCGCTTGGATGTGGCGCGCTTTTTTTCTCAATATTTATTACACTTATTTAACAGGCTTATAAGACCTGCGGTTGCAAGAAAGAAGAACAAACACACTTATAGTTCACCGATATTACGGGAGGCATTAATATTTACCAGCTCGGCGCAGATGCGCGTGTAATGTCTTATTTATAGGGTTATGATCATGTTACCATGTCTATATCGCTACGAAAAGAAACGAGCGTCATTTTAGGCGCAGCGGCAGCGTATTATCCCCCCGGCGGACGCGTACGCATGAAGTACGTATCTAGTCAAATTTAAGCACCGGTAATAATATTCGACTTATTTCATTCTCGTATAGGTATAAGAATACTGTGATTTTTTACCCCGTGCCGTTACGAGGCAATAAATATACAAATTTGTAATAAAATCATAATACATCTTTATATAAGCGCGGACAGGCGAGTACACGAAGCGTTGCGGTGGTAATGTGAACGAGCTTATATTGCCGCACATACAGCGGGGGTATAAGGATAAGAGCACATAACCGACGTGTACCTATATACGCACCATCGCCACACACATACACGCAGTGGGTGTGTAGGCAACGACAGCAAAGATCGATGATCCGCAGGATGGATCTTGTCTCTTGGAAAGTTGACTCTCTCTCTCTCTCTCTCTCTCGCTAGCTTCGACGTGCGAAGGGATAGAAATAGCAAATACCGAGGCTTTAACGCTGAATCAACCCCTTGCGTGTGCACGTGTGAGTGTGTATGTGAGTGTGCGAAGAGTAAAAGCCAGTGACAGCGATGCCCTATATTATAATGGCTCCTATCTATATGCAGCCTGGCGTGTGCTTGCGCACAGAGACAAGTGTAAAAAGAGAAAAAAAATAACCGAAGAGAGGACGAAGCGTTATATAACTTCACTCTCTTCTATCTCTCTATATGTTAGCCAATATCGTTATCGTTCGAAAGAATCTACACGATCCGCGCGCGCGCGCGTATACGATTATATGCGGAAACTTCTTTCTGGAAAAGAGCCGCGCTATGTAGTGGACATCGGGCGAGTGGATTTTTTTCTTTTGGCTTGGACACGTATACATAACGTGCGTGCGCGCGCGCGCGAAATATCGGGAAAATATCAAGCTTTAATTGCTTCGAGCTTACAAAAAAAAAAAATAAATAAAAGCCGACCGATTCTCCAATTATATCAATGGGCTCGATCAATTCACGTCATGAGGAGGTTGCGCTCTGTAAAATGAGTATACAGAATGTACATGTGTGTGTGCAGCGCTTGCGACAACGTCGATGCTTATGTATACGCGGACACGGTGTATGCATTCGTGCCGCGCACAGACGACACGTCGTTGTCGATGTGATAGTTCATACTCTCGCTGCAGAGAGGCCCGTGATCGATGGACGCACTGTCTTGCGATGAAATTCAACGGGACATAGATGTATATATTGGAGTATACGAAAGAGGGACAATGAACCGTGTATTTGTCAAGGAAGAGAAAAAAAATCGCTTCGATATTATGATCGCTTTGATATTAAAATATCGTAAAAACCTAGCTTCGTCTTATACAATTATTTTTATCTCGCCACTTAGAGATTTACAGATGTAGGTATTCGCCATCTAGTGATGACTGGAGACTTCAATTTGTAGTATCGTGCACTTTTAAAATAGTTAAAAATTGGCCCATAGATCTTTTGAAACAATTTAATTGTCATTTTCAGGCATTGAACAATATCCTTTGTAAAAGAGTTGCAAAATTGCACCTACAGAACATAATAGTAACAGAATGGCAATAAGCATGCAAATTATTGATAACGTATTTAAAAACATTTATAATAGTTATTTATTAGACCATTATCAACGTTGAGAGTTTCTACTAGGTCTGTTGTTGTATTTTAAGCACGAACATTTTATGCATTTTCATCTAAAAATGAAGTTATTTGACTATTTGTTAAACTTGAATATTTGTTTAGGAATGAACAAATAACTCTGTAGGTAGAATGACTTCGAGGATGTGAAGAGTATTTTTGAAAACAAATTTGAATTTTCAGGATTTTCATTTTCCAATATATTTTACACGAATATATACTTGGATGAAGCTCGACTTTTTGACCTATCACACTTCACGTGATAAAACTGACGTATATTTCTTAGATAAATTATTTATCCAAGAACGAAATATGTACTTCTCATCCTGATGTAATATTCTTAGGAGGATAATGATTGAACAGATACACCCAAGTTCTCGCGTTATATTTCTGTTTTTCGCATAAAACATTCATAATCAGCGAGTGAACATATACGAAGTGACACGTTAATTTCAGTCGCGATTCAATTTTTAATCACCATTAGCTAATTTGAAACGTAGAGAGTTTCTTTGTAATTGTTTTCACTATCTCGAACGCAAATGAGTTTTTCATCTCCATCGTTGTTCCCATTATGAAAAAAGCTATAATTGACTTAACGATTACTTTTGCAATTATAAACTCCGTAAATTTAAAAATTCGAGATAAATATTATCAACTTTATGACTCAAGTTTTATTTGCTACTTTCTTAAGACAAAAACATCTTGAATATCAAAACCGCACACATCCTATAAACTTTATCTGCTTCACGTATTGGTTCAAGGTACGTTAGGAAACTGTATTACCACCCGTAAGAAAAGAGAAAGGAGCGCCCCCGCACTATGAGAACCATCGTCGATACATGATCTTACGGGCCGATTTATTTCATTTTATTTTCTTCGCAATGACACAAAATCCAGTTTAAAAAATATCGCTTTTTGGTATATTTTCTTTGCGATTTCGCAAATTTTATCAAATTTAACAGTCGTCGAGAAATTGTAAATTTCACAACTCGTAGGACGTAACTATAAAATTATCGGCTAAAAATGTCAAACGTTGTTTATGGCGACGTTAAAAACCCGATCGCGAGAGACCAAAATCTGCCGATGCTCCCCCCTTGCGTATCTGTAACACGACGCAGAGAAAAAGAGAGAGCTTATCAACCACAGCGTGGCGTAATAATTTGACCAACACGTGGAGTCATGAAAAAAAATATATACATACGATTTTTATTCTCTCGGGCCTTAATTTTATCTTTTTGAGCCTCATAATACACCCACGGACACCGCAGGCCGGCCCGTGAAATAAAACCGAGGCAGGAAGGACGATAATACTTTTCGGTACTTTTGTACGCAAAGCAACGAAAAAAGAAAAAAAAAATTACGCCGCGGGAAGTCATCCGCTCGAGGGCCATTTCGCACGCCACGACGACGACGACGACGATCCGAGGCGCTATCGCCCACCGCCGCCGCGAGACCGATACTCGCACAGACGCACACGCGCGATTATAAATTGCATCGACGCAGACTTTCAGCATCTGCTGCTCTCGATATTATTAGAGACTTGAGCTATCGGCTGCCGGGCATGAAGATGATGACGACGAAAAAAAAGGGACTCGATTATTATAGTGCACATTTTGCAGGGCGGCTCTTTGTTCTTTCGAGCGATGCGACTATTAATTTTCGCGGCGTATATATGTACAAGACGCATCGGCGTCAGAATTTCAATAATAAATTTTCGGCGAGACATACCACAGCGCTGCCGCGCATCAATACGTATACGTACGCGTGCGTGCATGCTATTATAGAAATGAGATACCGATCGACGAGATTTTTGATGCAGATTTAAGTGTTCGTAAATAAAGTTTTGTAGCCTCGAAATGGCCGTGTGCATCGCAGGATCGTTCTTTGCATATTGCGACGATCGAGTCGAAAATTTGCTACGCACGCGTATATACTTTTGCATCCTGGATGGGCTATGAAAAATTTATAACGTTTTGTTATTGGGTCAATCGTTTCGCAATTTTAACGCAACGACTCCGTAACATCGGCCGCGGTAGCGCGCGTTGACGTTAATATGTATCGCGCTTGTACGCTCGTTGACATCTCCGAATCGCATAGCATAATTGCAGAGCACGGAGACGTGTCGAAGTGAAATATCAAGCGGTGGATGTAAAAAATTAGCCGGCACGAGGTTGACGTTTAAATTTTGTTGTACCGTGTCAAAAACAAAGACGGCATAAATCAAGACAAAGGGACAGAGTGGTAATACCGCGCGCGTATATTACACTCGCACGAGAGATACACAGCTGCCAAAGAGTCGAGCGAGCGCGTAATGTTATAAAACAACATTCGCTTCGGGATCCGTGTGTGGGCACTATTTGAAGCCTCGAAGAAACGTGCATTATTTATAATTTTTTTCGCTCTTTCTTCGCGCCGTCGTCGTCGTCGTACGTATATACGACAGAAATGTGAAAAGGCGCGCGTGCAATGTATACAATAAACGAGCATTAAAACTCACGCGCTCGTACGAGTGTGGACCTTCATTCGGAAAGGCAGTCGCATTCGTTTTATACAGATTTATGGTAATACGAAAAGAGCGCGAGCGCAGAAAGAGAAAAAGTGTCCGGCCGCAAGTAGGTGTTGCAACTTTTCGTTGCAGCTGCCTGCACGCGTCACGTGGATGTGTATCGTATTCACACACACACAGCCGATAAAATTGATTTCTCACTGGAGCTCGCGAATGACAGATTTGCGACGTTTTATATATCAAACGAGCAGCGGACAAAAACAATTTGCAAGAGTTAAGATACGCGCGCGAGAGTATATTTTATTATTCGTGTTTTTGGATAAACGTGTCGGATAATAAGTGTCAAGATGAATTATAAACTGAATAAAATAGGATTTTTAGTTTTTAGATGGTTAAATTGGACAGAAAACTTTTTTTCTTTCTCGCCCATTTCGTCTTTTATGCAACGTATTTATACATCGGACACACCGACGCAACCTGGAATTCCTCTGGTGTTTTTTCGATAAATAAGCATTTAATTTGGATGTCCTCTGGCGTGACCACTACACCCGATGTGTGTTTACGCGCACATGTTTCGAGTTCGTTTATTTGTTTTTTTCTCGGCAACCGAAAAAATACGATCTCGTCCACAGTTCGGAAAAGAAAAGAGTTGAAAAGAATCGAAGGAGACGACGACGATACTGCCTGGATATCGACCGTGTGTTTTAGAATTAGGAAAAAGAAGGAAGCGAAATCTCAGTAGCGAGATACGATCTCTGCCTGCGCTCTTGTCTTACCCACCTGTGGCACGCAAGTGTGTATGCGCTCTTAACGGTAATTAACGCTGAAAAATATTCACCAATCGAGACGAGCCAATATATATGTTATACATAAAATACAATCTTGTGTATACTACAGAGCTGAAAGAATGAATAAATATATAAAAATACTTATGCACATGTAAGCTCCGCGATGATTAACTTATGCTACGAACGTGCATATCGAGTGATAAAAAGTGTATAAGATAAAAGAGAAAAAAAATTTCAGATAGAGAAAAAAAGCAAGATATTATTTCACTGGATAGTACACTGAACGAGTCGATAAAAATATGGTCACCCAAGGGCTGTTATAAATGCTTCAGTCGTATTACAGGCAAAAATATACAATCACAAGCTTTGTTGGCCGCAAGTTTTCTTCTCTATGATATGAGTCAAAGTTAATATACATCTTATTATTGACAGGGAAGCCATCTCAAAAAGATCACGGTAATTGGCTTATTCACCATGTAGTTGGTCCTTTATAAGATAAAAAAATATCAACGATTCAAAACGCGATAATAAAAAATTGATTGAAAGCATTTGACCTGTAAAAGGTGAGAATTTCAACCTCAAATAAACAGTTTTAAATAGTTTCGTTGTTTATCTTGAAGAGCAACAACTCTAGAAAAATACAAATCATAAAAAAATCTTTCAAATTTGTCAATGAATCAAATACTGCGAATTATTATAGATCACCGAATAATCACATCTCATGTTAGTTTTGTTTGATATTTGAACGAAGACGATACTTTTACCACCTATAATTCAGTATCAATAGTATGATGATGTAAATAAGGAAACTCTCGGAATCATCAAAGTATAAACAAAATTAGTAGAGGGGATAACTGATGTGTCAGCAATTAATCAAATAAGCGTGGCTAAATCAGAGTTTTCCACAGTATTAGAAACGGCTCAGTGCTAATAATTCATTAAAGTATTTCTGCTAAAAAAAACGAAAGTAGTGCACAATGTCTCGATCCAATGATAGAAAAAAAAAATTCTTACGCGAAGCCGTTAGATCAAGAGATTTAAGTTGGGTTAAAGCATTATTGCAAAATCGTGTTGATCCGAATACGGTTATTGAGGATGGCCAGGCAGCTCTTCATTATATCTGTTATCAAGATGAGTTGACGATGATTCACTTGAAAATGATTCGAAGTTTTATCCAGTATGGAGCCGACGTTGATATCCAAAATATGTTAGGTGACAGTCCTATAATTACCTTATATCGTCAAGCGGAAGATTGCCAATTTCGCTTGCAAGTTTATGAGTTACTACTAAGAGAGGGAGCCGACGTTACATGTGTTGACAGAGTTGGTAACACAGTATTACACTGGATCGTTCGCAAAAAGAAGAATCGAAGTATTGTAGAAACAGTGGAATTGTCGTTGGAATCTGGATTAGATGTAAATATCCAAAATACAATGGGTCAGTCTGCACTTCATGTTGCGATAAAATACAATTCGCGAAATTTAGAAATCGTTGAACTACTTTTGAGAAATGGCGCCGACCCAAGTGCAGTTGATAATGATGGCTGGACAGCTCTGAATATCATTTGTGCACACTCTAAGTTGGAAAAAGTCCATTTGAAAATGATTAAACGTCTTATCGAACACGGAGCTGATGTTAATATTCCAGATAAAAGAGGCCACAGTCCTATAATGACCTTATATAATGGTGCGAACAATTTCAAGTTACGCTTAGACATTTTTAAGTTACTGCTGGAAGCCGGAGCCGATGTAACATTTGTCGACAATGCTGGTGATACAATATTACACTTGATCCTTTGCAATAACGAGAATCCAAATATTGTAGAAGCAATAAAATTGTCGTTGGAATATGGATTAGATGTAAATATCCAAAATGAAAAAGGTCAGTCTGCACTTCATCTTGCGTCATTGCACTGTGAATGTATAAAAGTAGTTAAACTACTTTTGAAAAATGGAGCTGACCCTAATGTAGTTGATAATGATGGCTGGACAGCTCTGAATTACATCTGTGCAAAACGCACTTTGAAAGTTGTTCATTTAAAAATGATTCAGCTTCTTATCCAATACACAGCAGACGTTAATATCCAAAATGTGTTTGGCGACAGTCCTATAATGTCCTTATATATTTGGGAAGATTTACGCTTTACGCGTAATTTACGCTTCAAAGTTTTTAGCTTATTACTGGAAGCCGGAGCCGATGTAACGTATCTCAACGAAGGGGGAAATACAATGTTCCACATTATCCTTTACAATCCAGAACATCGAAGTGTTACGAAAGAAATGGAAGTGTTGTTAAAAAGTCGAGTTAATGTACACACTCAGAATAAAAAAGGTTATTCTGCACTTCATTTTGCGGCATTTTTCTCTGAACCTCTAGAAGTATTTGAACAACTTTTGAAAAATCGTGCCGATCCAAATGCGGTTGATGAAAATGGCCAGACAGCTCTTCATTATATCTGTTATCAAGATAAGTTGACGATGACCCATTTTAAAATTATTGAACTTCTTATCGAATACAGAGCTGATGTTAATATTGCGAATAACGACGGTGAAAGACCTATAATGGCCTTATATTATAATGGCGCGAAAGATTTCAAGATACGCTTGGACGTTTTTAAGTTACTACTGAAAGTCGGAGCTGACGTTACACATGTCAATCTCGAGGGTGACACAATATTAAACTATATACTTTACAATGGAAAGGATCCAAATATTGTCGAAGCAGTGGAATTGTCGTTGAATCATGGATGTGCTGTAAATATCAAAAATAAACTTGGTCAATCTGCACTTCATTTTGCGGTAACATTTTCTCAAAGTCTAGAAGTAATTAAACTACTTTTGGAAAGAGATGCCAACCCAAATACGGTTGACAACAACGACAGGACAGCTATGAATTACATTTGCCTTGAACCTGGCATGAAAAAGGTGAACTACAAAATGATTAAAACTCTTATCGAAAACGACGCCAATGTGAATATCCACGATAATTTCGGTCACAGTCCTATAACAAATTTGTTTGCGCTTGGTGATTGTTTGGTTAGCGAATTAAGATTATGTCTGAAAGCTTTTCGATTGCTATTACAAAAAGGGGCCGTTTGCCAACGTTCACAAGTATTTGGCAGATATGTATCGTATAATTTCGACGAAGCTGATCCGTTAGGTGATACCTCAGATGTTGTAAAAGAAGTTCAATATCTGTTAAAAACTGGAATGAATGTGAATAAACGAGATAAAAAAGGTCGTTCTCCACTACATAAAGCGATTTGTGAGTTAAGAATCGAACATGTTCAATTCTTATTCAGGAATGGAGCCGATCCAAATATAGTTGATGCCTACGGCAACATACCCTTGAATTATACTTTTAAACGTTTTGAACATGCAGACATGACATCCCAATTTAAGATATTTTTGAGGATACTGGAACTCAATATCAAATTCAATGCAAATCTTTCTCACATTGGTAGTAATGGCAAAACCGTATTGCACTTACTGATCATAAAAGTAAGTAAATTTTTTTTAAGACCTGATAAGAAACATGAGTTGGCAAAGGTCTCGAAGTACGTGCTACAGTATATTAAAATACTTTTAAAACATGGATTGAATGTCAATATCAAAGATCGAGAAGGATTTACTCCGCTAAATGAGGCGGTGTCGCACTGTAATTACCGCATAGCTCAATTTCTTGTGAAACGTGGAGCTGACGTTAATACTGTCAATTTCAAGGGTGGATTTTTGGAAAATAAGGTGTTCCCATCCTTAAACCTAGTGACAACTTTAAACCTTCTAGATATTATCGAACTTTTGCAGGGCAAAAAGTTCGAAATCAAATCCGAACAGTATTTAACACTATTTAAATATTTGACGTTATATGAAAATTTCCAAATTAAGGACAGACGATATTCAGAACTCTTAGATGTGTGGGCTACCACTGATCCTTCCACGGCACAACGTTTCTTCTATGATATTTATCAATTAGGTGAGAAAACAAAAATCTTTCTTAGCGTTAGTTTCAGTATCCATAAACTGGTTTTAAATGAATTTCTCGATTTAAAAATACTTAAGTACTCAAATAAAAACAATAAATATTTTTAAATAATGAAGTACAAATACAGTGGGTGCTGAGCATTATTTCTATAAAATCTATATCTTCAATTTTATGTTTTATTTAGGTTCTGGATCTGATATTAGAAAATTTGTTGAAACGCTAATTCACACAATAAATGGTAGTCCAACACTCAACGACTTCTACAAGAAAAACGTTAAAAAATGTTTATATGCTAATATTCAAACATATCTACACCTGACAAAAGATGGACCTATGTACGTGGATAGCGAAACAAAGAACTATTTGCAAGAGAAATTGGATACACTTGTTTCGGATTTCTGGCAACCAGAAACTGATGAACGATATAAAAAAAGTAGGGATGAATTACACCAAACATTAAGAATAAAACTTGATTTAGCTAAAACAATGATGATAGGAAATTCTGAGATTTCAATTCTGGATCTTTGTACTTTTGGTCCAGATAAAACGTACAGCTTATTGAAAAATTGTGGTGATTATGAATCAGTAATATACTCAGATACTTTTAGCCAAACATTGAATAATAACATTGGAGGATTTATAATGGGATACATTATTAAAGCTTTAGTAAGGAGATTAATACTAAAAAGTATTGACCGGTTGAAACTAACCCAATTACCCATTATATGTTTTGAAAAAATCATGGAGTGTTTAGATACTACAGATCTAGTTTCTGTATATAAGGCAACGGAATTGCAAACCCAAAATAATTGTAATCAACAATCAAAATGAAAATATTGAATTACTTATTAACATTTTTGTATATATACTGTATATTGTATATATATTGGAATATATTGTACATATATTGTATATTGTAGAAAACAAGTCATAATTCGAAAAAAATGTTATACTTTTACTTGGGACCAGTGTTTGTTATTTTTTAACACTCTTTTCATAATCCAAAAATTGCCATCCTGCACTGAAATACATGATCATTACATTATCATTGATAAAATAATCTATAGAAATATCACAATATTGAATATTAAGGGGCATATATTTTCAGCATTTTTTTATGCATCGTAATTCAAAGTTTATTTGCTGATTTTTTAATGTTTGAAACCGAAGCTAATGATGCTGTAATCGCCTCCGAATCGTATCGGTGTTATGTTCAAGAACTCGAAATAAACAGGTAAGATCAACTGGAGAACGCAAATCAAATCAGACGGAGTTGAGCGCTGAGAATCAAGACCGCCGTGGCTAATATTTGACCGTAAAAGTTCGCGTTTATAGAAGAAATCAGCACCTCTACGTGTTCCTAACGCATGACCATTGACGCTAATAGGTACTCCTTCGCTCACGATGCGTGTGCACACACATGCCTTGACATTGGCTCGACTCACGAGCTGCGCTGCACGCGCGGGTGATAAATATATTCGAGGAACTTGCGCACGGCTTGGCGAGAGATACAAAATACAAAAAAAAATGATGGCTTACCAAGATGGGACGTTAGCGTTACGAGAGAATTGCGTGACTCACCTGGAACAGAACAAAAATTGTATCATCAATAAAATTTTTGTATTATAGTTCATCGTCGCTTATAATGTGCATCGCATTGCTGTACGTGCAAAGGTGTGAGAATAAACTATTCTCTAATTGAAAAAAATTGAAAAAATTTTTTTCTCTCTCGCGATTGACTGCATTACTACTACGGGCTCACGTGACCTCGAATTTTCAAACCGCAATCCTGTCCTCTTGACAATTATACACCATACACGCGTTCACGTTATGTACCACTTGCGCGAGCCTGCAGAGAGAAAGAGAGAGACACAGACACTCACCAGTGGCTTTATAACACACTCGACTTGGTTTTAGCCTTATAATAGCAACGAAGCGCGAAGCGATCGTCACGATCCAAGTATAATTAAATTGCATGGCACCCTGAGCAGCAGCATAAGCATAGCAACAGCAGCCGCAACAGCAGCCACAGCAGATAAAGTGGCGTCGCGTCGCAAACGATCTCGTCGCGGCCGGCAAAAATCACCGCGCGCGCGCATTGATTGATTAATCGCTGATTATACCTAAGAGCAATGGCGCCGAATTAAATTAATTATGCGAATAAAGATAAAAATGAAAATGAGAAAAAAATGATCGTATCCAGCCGTTCACGCGTGCAATTTTAATACACAAACACGACGTATAATACGCAGCGATATAATGTCGCGCACCGAGAGAAAACTAAACAGCCTTGCATAATGCACGCCTGTACGCTCGCATGTAACGCGGCGCGTAATGATTATTAGCACGAGCAGCTCTCTCGATTTATTTATATCAAAGCTTTATAATAACGCGGACTCCTTACTACTGCTGCTGCTGCTGCTGCTGCTGCTGCTCGATTGTGCGTATGTGTAGGCGTTTCGTCATCGCCTAGACGCATTTTATACGCGTATTTATGATAATAAAACAGTCTCGCGGTTGAGAACAAAGTTTTTCGTTGTAATCGCCGGCCACTCGGCGATCTAACGCGAATCGAATCGATCAAAGCCGCGATCGGCTAGTTGCGCTGTCCGCTGTCTCTGTGTATATTGCCAGCAAGCGCCGGGGTGCACATAAATACACTCGAGAAAATACGTAGACAACGCCGCTGCTTAACTTTATGACAGCTGCTTCTGAGTACTGTCATTATGCTGCCGTGCATATACATATTCAGTTGATACGGGGCTTAACTGATATATAGATAGAGGCGTATATAATACCAAGAATGTCTTTTTTTCGCGCGCGACTCGCGCGTTAACGTTACATGCTCACGCGAACACCAGAAGGTTGCACAATTATAATAAGCACAAACTTTGTGTTGTTACACGAGTGTATGCGAACACTGCTGAGACTCGCTCGTTTCGCTCATTATAACGCATTAGAATAAATCTCGGCTATTGCTACTACTAGGTGTGCGCGCGAGAGAGAGTTTCGAACGAGAGAAGAGCGGAGAACGAGTGAGAGAGAGAGAGAGAGAGAGAAAGAGAGAAAAATATCGCGACGTGCGGCTGACGTATTATCTCTTGGAAAACGAGGCTTCGAGCTCTCTCGCGTGTGTAATATATGTAGTGTACGTATCTGCAATATGTTTATTTACAACTAAACAAACATTGCAGCAACGATTCGCACATTAATAATATCACGCGCTCGTATCTCGGCGCTTATAAGCTCGGCAACTGCAGCAACAGCCTAATACATAACGTATTAGCGCGCGCGTTACAATAATCTTCCCGCGGCATCGATAATTCACCGTCTCGTTTATTCGTTTGTCTATCTCTAAAATCCCATTTGTATTTATTATTTAAATACAATGTAGCTATCAACAATAACCAGCTGCGTTATACATTTGTATATAAGCACGATATAATAATGCGATTCGCGTGCGTACTCTACTATACGGCGAGCGCCGCGGCGGAGGAAGTCGCCGACATCGCCACCGCCGCACAAATCAAAGCAGCGGCAGGAGCAGCTATATACGCTGCACTTGCGAAAGCCAATATTGCCGAGTTATACGCGTGTGTATCGTACACACATATAAATGCCGTTTCGAGAGAGAGAGAGAGAACCGGCTACGCGAGATCGCGCATACGACGCCCGGTTCGGTGCTCGGAGCTTTATACGCGATCGTGTGTGCGGTAGTGCCACACGTTTTATACATGTGCATATAACAGTGGCATCCGGATAGATGTTGGGTATAATATGCGCTGGACCGGCATATTTCTCGTATATTACGAGGAGAGTGCGTGTACGCGGATTAGGAGCTACTTTTTACGGACGATAAAAAGCGAAAATATTACAATTTTCTGAATTACTTTTCGATGTACGGGTTCGTTTTGATGAATAGTTGGCGTTATTACTTTTAGGTAAACTTTCGGTTTTTGGTACACTCGATAAGTAAATTTGTCTCAATAAGTTTAAATAAAATACTGTCAACATTTTTTGCCCGAAAATTGGACTAGAATGCGATTTCCAGTCTTGAACTTCAGTACTTATCATCTCATATATATATTGAAATGTCACTATCAAGTCTCTGAACATGGTCGTCTAAACATGGCTCTTAGTGCTATAATTTATGCTATAACTTTGTTTATTCTGTTTTGATATCTGAAAATTCAGCCTTACGCCATCTGGAGGTAAGTTAAGTACTATTACTTGGACCTCGAAAATTTCCGATCAATTAGTCGCTTCCTTCACTGCGCAACGTACATCGTGAAACTGTAGCGACTAATCAATCGCAAATTTTCGAGGTCTCAGCGGGTGTGTAGGTAAAATTGCGATGTATATGAGGAAGCGTACGCCGCAGCTCTCTCTGCCATACTTGCCAGAAGGAGCGCGAAGCGCGCTTCTCAATTTGCCACCAAACATTAAAATGTTGTATTTTTAAAGCATTTGACGTTACTTTTAATGCAAATATCTTACTTAAAATAATTAAATTGCAGTATATTTCATTAATTTTAATGTTGATACCTTATTTTTCAGTTTATCATCACTGCATTTTAGGAACGTCTTTTGTAATTTTAAAGTAAATAAATATATTGTAAATGGTTATTAAGGTATGCCTACTGGAATATTTCATTACAAAAATTTATTACAAAACCCGAAATCCACGAATAATTATTATAGCGTACCCGAAAATAGAGAGGGTAAATAAAGTGAAAAAGAGTAAATAGTATTCGAGTCAAACGAACGTCTATAACCGGCAATGCATATTACGGATACTTACTTACACTACTACTTACTTTATACGAGTTATAAAAACATAAAAAAATATATTGTATGTATAATTTTTTACCGCTGATTTTTTTTCTTGGCATGCGCGTGCCGTATACGGGTGATGCGCGTAATCTTTCTTCCTTTATTTGATTTCATTAGCCGCAATATAAAAACGACTTTTAATTTGTATCTCGTAAATGTAAAAGCAAAAATTAATTGAAACATACGAAAAATGAACTGAGAGATTTTTTTTAATGCGCGCGCAAGATTGAAATAAAATTTTTATGCCATTTTATATAAAGGAATGGTTATATTTATATGACGAATTATTATTATTCGTATTCGATTTTAACGACTGGAACGGTTCGCGTTTATTTTGAAATATCGAGTGTGTAATTTTTCGATTCATGGATAAAAATGGCGAAAACTATATGACTCTTAAAATCTCTTCCTCTCATTGGTGCGTTTATAGAAATATAACTTGGTGTATAATAATACACAAAGTGCAGTTAGCCTACTTATGCGCTTTGGCGCAATATAATGAGCAGCATAAATCCAGCGGCAATATAAACTTCATAAAAAAACCAACAACGCCCGGTTTTGTACAATATTACATGTGCAGGTCTTGGGCTGCCGCTGCTGTTGCTTTTTCTGCTTCGTCTGCCGAGAGATGCGCGAGAAACTCAATTATGAAGCACCTACGACCGCGTAACGTGGATATGGCTTTGCAATTAATTACTCGAGACGCATGTCGCTGAAGATCGTAACGTTATTAAATAACGAAATAATTAAAATGTCGCTGAAGATCGTAACGTTATTAAATAACGAAATAATTAAACA